>NC_090655.1:105964880-106134880 GCF_040937935.1 Hyperolius riggenbachi
GGGTGATTGACGGGTGATTGACAGGTTATTGACAGGTGATCAGTGGGTTATTACAGGGGGGATAGAGGCATACAGTACACAGGGGGGGGGGGAGGGTCAGGGGGGAGTCTGGGGAGAATATGAGGGGTGGGGGTGGGGTGATCAGGAGGGAGCAGGGGGCAGTTTAGGGTTAAAAAAATAGCGTTGACAGATAGTGACAGGGCGTGATTGATGGGTGATTAGGGGGGTGACTGGGTGCAAACAGTGGTCTGGGGGGTGGGCAGGGGGGGTCTGAGGGGTGCTGTGGGCAATCAGGGCGCAGGGGGGAGAAATCAGTGTGCTTGGGTGCAGACTAGGGTGGCTGCAGCCTGCCCTGGTGGTCCCTCGGACACTGGGACCACCAGGGCAGGAGGCAGCCTGTATAATAGGCTTTGTATACATTACAAAGCCTATTATACATAGGGGCAGTGGTGATCCGGGTGCTAGTAACCCGCCGGTGCTTCCGAATGGGCAGCGGGTTACAGCGCGAGGGGGGCGGAGCCAGTTGCCGGCGGCTGATCGCGTCACGAATTACGCGATCGCCGCATAACCACACCCACAGCCGCCCCCGCCGATGGGCGTATTGCGGTAGTTTAGGCCCGGTCTTTGCCGCCGCCCATCGGCTGGCGGCGGTCCTCAAGTGGTTAAACTGGGGAATGATCATTTATCAACAAGAAAAGTAATAGTGATTTTAACTTTTATATTGCCTGGTTAGCATCCTTATTACTTGTTTACTAGACAAAAATAAAGAATTGATTTTTTGAAGTGTACTGATCACTTGGGCAACTTCTTTGGGCTGAAACCGTACAGTACAGATGTGTAGTTAACATGCAGTCTGCTGTACACATGCCAGAATATTGACAGGGTCGGCCGTTATCAGCCACCTCAGCCGACTTTAATCTAGCCTGCATGTGTACAGGGTTTTAGACTGACTGGGGAAGTAGGGAGAAGGAGGTGAGCAGGCAGCTGTATATTTTTGAGGAGGACACCAGTATTTATGAATCAGTACAGCAGCTAGTTTCTTTTTTAATTTTGCAAAAAGTGTACGCTTTTGTTTCAATTTTTGTTTAAAAAATGTTTTGCTGTAAAATACAGTAACCAAGCAGCTTGGTGTGACCAAAAACCACAAGGAGAGCATAGGGGACTAAAAGAGACCGAAAAGCCCTCCTATTAAAAAGCAATGCTTAGTTTGGTTTGCCTTCTTAAAACAGAAGGAAATTACAATAATTCAGCTTTAATAGAGCATTTGTGGTTACCCACAATGCACTGCTATTAAATATGCAAATTATCTCTTTATGCCCCTGTAGCCAGGCTTACATCCAGAACCGCTGGTGTATAGCAAGCCTATAGCTTTACATTTTACAGAGCCATATCAACCCCACATGCATAATGTTCTATTAAATGCATATAAAAACTGAACTGTGGGGTTTAATGCTGATCCTCAAGCTGTAATACCTCCCAGGGGTTATTTAATAAAGGAAATGTGCGGTGAGGAACAGGGAGATTACACAGTGTTCCCATCAAACAATCAATCACGAGGGAATTAAAAAAAAGAAAGAAAAAAACTGGAACGTCTCAGCATGTAATAGCTGGATACTTGAAAGGAACACACATTACCTTTACTGCTACTGCTCAGGCCCCTTTCACACATGGTGCTTCTGAAGATGCAGAGGTGACACAGCCTCTGCAGGCATTTGCATTGGAGTCAATGGCACGTATGCGCCAATAGGCTGAAAATCAGTGACGTACTTCCTGTCCAGCAGAGAGCATGTGACTGATTGGAGCAGAGCTATGCATATTAAAACTGTTGCAGGGTTATGTGTACGGGGGAATGGTGCGGTGCAATTGTCCTTCCCAGGGCTCTCATGCTGAAGGACAATTGCACCACACCTTGGCCCGTATGCAATTGATTTTTTCTCCTGAGTTTTCTCCAAGGTGATATTTTCAAACTTGTCTATAAAATGCTTTTTTAGCTACCAGCAAGCAAGAAAATACTTAAAATAGTTTTGCTAGCATTTTTCCACCAACGTTTTGGTACTTTTTCAATTACAAAGTGCTAAAAAGTTGATATAAAAAGAGGATGGAAAATTATCACCTAGGAGAAAACTCAGAAGAAAAACAAGAATTGCATATGGTGGCTTAAAAAGCATTTTATTGACAAGTTTAAAAATATCACCTAGGAGAAAACTCAGGAGAAAAAGTTAATTGCATAATTGCATCATTCCCAGAGGCGCTCAGTGTTGATGATACTGGCAGATGCTGTTTACTCCTATCTGTTATTGCCTGATGAAGCGGGTTTGTATCCCGTGAAACGCGTTGCACTTTATTTGGAGTATCCAATAAAATTGTTTTGACTGAAAATCCACAGTCGTGTGTTCTGCTTGGAGGGGGTGAGTCCACCACTGCCTCCTCTATTACCAAGATGGGTTTTTAAGTTCTTTTAGTGTTTTTTATCCTATTGGCGCCTCTGTTATCCTATTATCTACATCAAGTCCACCCTTGGTGGAGGGTTGTACCCTTCCTTCTTCAACTACAGAGAGCGACTTTTTAATCCTGAGTGGGGTCAGGACAATCTCCCCACCTGCTTTGACAGTGGTTGCCTACTTGGTAACCCTGGTTTGTGAGTATTAAATTAATATTATTACTCTATCAATTATACCTTACCAGTACATACTACACTATATTGGGCTCTTGGTGTTCTCTCTTTTTAATTGCATATGGGCCCATGTGTGAAATTAGCCTGAAGAAGCATAAAGGCTGGGATTGCTGACCACTTGCTGAAAATGCTAGGAGCCTTATTGTAGCGCTGGATATTTTAGGCCCCATCCACACGCTCAACAGCAGTCTTTTATGCAGCACAATTATCAAACAACTTTTGTTTGAAACTAGTTGAAACAACCAGAAAAAGTTGCTTGCTATTGTTCCAACAACTGATAAGACTGATAAGATGTCAATTCAACTGTTGGATTGCGCAATGTATAGAAAGGTCACTCAGATACACGGAGACGGATTTCTGAAAAGGCCACAAAGGCCCAAGCCTTGGGCAGCTGCTGACCAAGGGTGGCTGACTTTGGAAGAGGGGTGGCTTCATATAGAGGAGAAGGCTATAAATGGAAAAAGGGATCTGCTACATAAAGGGAGCTGTACATAAAAGAGGACTGCTATTCATTGATGCTAAGCATGGAAGAGGAGGCTAGACATGCAAATTAGCTGGGTCAGGCCATCATAGCTAAGGAGCTGTGGGCCCCGATGCAAGTTTTACAATGGGGCCCCCCAAGCACTCGATACATAACAATTGACACGTCACACCAAAACCTGCCAAGGCAACCACAGTGTCAGAGGTGCAAGAAGGGGATGGGGAACAGTATATTAATGATCACTACTATTCAAAGCATCTATAGAAGTGACCTATTACAAGTACAGGACCAATAGAGGGCTAATACTGTAGTTGAGGGAAGGCCCTTTGGGGCCCCTCTGGCCCAAGGGCCCCGATGCGGTCGCTACCTCTGCCCCCCCCCCTATTGCTACGCCCCTGCTGACCAGGAAAGTGTGGCTGTACCCCTCCCTCTGACTGAGGGTAGATAATGGGATAGGAGGAATGTAACTACAGAACCCAGACAGCCAGATACATTTAAAATATGTATTGCAAAAAGTACAGATCTGCAATGCATAAAAACATTGTGTGTGGTTAATTAATGTAAATTTACTCTCATATGCATTAAAAATAGTATTATAACAGTGATCTAGAGCAGTGTTTCTCAACATTTTATTGATATGTACCCCTTTTAAAACCCTGTACTCACCAAGTACCCCCTAGCATAGTAAACATTATCACAAGTACCCCTTGACAAATATATACTTAATCGTAGTACATGATAATTGGTTCTAAACAATTTCCAAGCATTTACTATTGCTTTTAATTAGCTAAAATACTAATTTTTGCTGTTTAAATAGGATTTATCATTTTATAAAACTCTAAATTTGTTATTTTTGGTTAAGTATATCAAAGCCGAGTACCCCCTAGAACCCTCAGAAGTACCCCCTGGGGTACGCGTACCACACGTTGAGAACCTATGATCTAGAGCAGCTTCACGTAGCAGCATGGGCTCTTCCACTGCTTGACAGTGCAGTGCACGAAAACAGTGCTCAGTGCACCAAAACACCTGATTTTTGCATCATCCGCTGTATATTCCATATGTAAATTGCACTTATACTCTTAGAAGCCCAATTGAATTAATTATTTTTAAATCTCTTTTTACCCCCCCCCCCCTAACCCACTAACAAGAACTCTACCCAAAGTCCACCTTTGATGGCATGCCGCCACCGTCTACCGATCGATAATCAAGCTGTTATATCCACAGGGACCACAGAATCATCCTAAAAAGAGAATATACTGCACATAGTGCCTGAATCTGCCAGCATGATAAAAACACCAGTGTGACCACTCCACTGCATGCAAGAGGTGTGCCCACTCCAGGGAACTATAATGTTGGGGGCTACACGGACTACACTCCCCCAAGTGGGTTACACCTTCCGTATCCTCACTTGATATAATATGCTTCAGACCTCCTATGATCTGGGCAAATAGCTTCCTGATTTAATATATTAGAGAGAATGCCTTCATTTTGTAAAACATAATCTTAATAATAAAAAAGCTGCATTAAAATTGCCCTTATAATGTGTTACCAAGAGGTATGCTAATCTGAAAGCTTGGTCTAGAGGTCCTAGTTTCCTTTGACTGTTCATAACATTCTTGACCAAACTTTGTAGACGCTACTAGGCTCTCATGGTACAACCGTACAATTCAATATTTCGTCCATACACAAGATCCAGTCTGGACTCAACCCTTAAAAGAGATGCTTCTCCACTCCAGTATTAAACTTTAATTTGTTAGCGGTGGTACAGCATAAGAGCACATTTCGGACTACATGCCCTTTGTCAAGATGCCCTTTGTCTTTCAAGGGTTGAGTCCAGACTGGATCTTGTGTATGGACTGGATCTTGTGTATGGATTGTATGGATGCTGAGAGGTTTGATGGACCTCTTACCTTAGTCTCTACTCTCTTACTCCCCTGCAGATATTGTTGGACTACTGAGGCCCGTGGACACATTCTTGGTTTCATACCAGGGGCAGGGGTCAAGTCCTGGGAAAAGAGGTGAGTGGACTCACCCTAAAAATGGGCATGGTCAAGCATCGGGTGGGCGCGGTCATGGGTGGGGCCAAATATACATGACCTTAGCAGTGGTGTAAAAGGTCTGCCGGGGGAAGTTTGAGCTCTGTCGTAGTGTATCCCCAAAAAATAGATGTCATCTGACAGCATTTCACCAAAAATACATGTAAATCTGGCAGAGGTTCCTCCAAAATACAGATAATATGGCAGTGGTTCCTCCAAAATAGACAGTCTGGCAGCGGCAGTTCCCCCAACATACACATAATCTGGAAGCAGTTCACCAAAATACACGAAATCTGGCAGCGGATCACCTAAAATACACGTAACACCCAAAATACATGTAAACTGGCAGCAGTGGTCCCCCAACATACACAAGCTGGCAGCGGTTCCCCAAAATACACATAATCTGGCAGCAGCAGTTCCCCAAAAATACAGATCTGACAGCAGTGGTCCCCCAACATACACAATCTGGCAGTGGTGCCCCAAAATACACATAATCTGGCAGCAGCAGTTTCCCAAAAATACAGATCTGACAGCAGTGGTCCCCCATCATACACAACCTGGCAGCGGTGCCCCAAAATACATGTAATCTGGCAGAAGCGATTCCTTAAAAATACAGATTTGACAGCAGTTCCTCCAAAGTAGGTACCCCCAGTATAGCTAGCCAGGTCTATAGGTGTCCCCAGTATAAGTAACCATGTGTATAGTTGTCCCCAGAATAGGTAGCCAGGTGTTGAGATTTCATCAGAATAGGTAGCCTGGTGTATAGCTGTCCTCAGAATAGGTGGCCAGGTGTATAGATATTCCCAGAATAGGTGGCCAGGTGTATATAGATGTCCCCAGAATAGGTAGCCAGGTCTATAGGTGTCCCCAGTATAGCCAGGGGTATAGGTGTCCCCAGTATATATAGCCAGGTGTACAGATGTCCCCAGTATATGTAGCCAGGTGTATAGATGTCCCAAATATGTATAGCCAGGTGTATAGGTGCCCGCAGTATATGTAGCTAAGTAATAGCTGTCCCCAGTATAGCCAGGTCTATAGGTGTCCCCAATGTATGTAAGCAGGTGTCCCTCCAGCAGGAGGAGAGAAGAGCAGTGAAGGGGAGCGTTGGGCACAGCGTGGGGAGGGGGGGACGTTTCCCCCCCTTCCCTCACCTTGGGGCTCCACTTCCTGGCTCTCCCCTCCAGAACTAAACATTTGCGGCGGCTGGCAGCGGGCATCAGTGGGCGGGGACTTACCTCCTCCTCCTCATTTCGGCGCGAGTTGAAGCTCTGCGTGCCGCTAGTCTGGCCTAGTCAAGACCAGAGCAGTGGCATGCAGAACTTGTTCCGGCGCTTAGAATGAGGAGGAGGTATGTACCGCCCGCTGATGCCCTCTGATGCAAATGTTTAGTTCTGGAGGGGAGAGCCAGGAAGGGGAGCCCCAAGGTGAGGGAAGGGGGGGGAGACGTCCCCCCTTCCCCACACTGTGCCCAACACCCTTCACATGCTAGGGTGGACGATGTCCACTCTCCAAAAAAAAGTAGGTGGACTTCGTCCACCCGCATTCACGCCCGACTTGACCCCTGTTGCATACGATTCAATATATAGACAGGCTTAAGGGGTGTCTGTAATCAAGCCTATATTTATTTATTTGAGTCTACTACTGCTAAAAAATTTAACTTGAATAAGGCCCCGTTCACACTTGCGGTTCGAGTCCGCAAGTGTCCGGGGATCCGGGTCCGGGGGCCGCAAAGAGACCGTACGGGTCTCTGCGGTGGCCACAAGTTGCCACCAGTTGCGGATCCGGAATGTATCAGTTCCGGCTACAATAAAGTAGCCGGAACTAGATACATTGCAGTGCCAGAAAGGCACCGCAAGCATGGGGGATACCGGCGTGTAGTCCGGGCCCCCCAAGTGGTATAGGAACGGTGCTGGAAGCATCCGGTCCTATTGCCAGTGTGATGAGAAACATCCGTTTCTCATTGCACAGCATGGCCGCATGTTCGGGTCAGAATCCGGCCCGGGTCCGCAGCCGCACAGGGACGGACGGCAAAAATGGAGCATGTTGGAAAAAGGCAGAATGGTCCCGGAGCTGCGTTCCCGGATCGGGTCCGGATCCGGACGGTCGCGCGAGTGTGTATGGATACATTGATTAACAATGTATCCATTCACCATCCGCTGTGTACGGAGCGATCCGGGTCTGGGGAAGCCGGACCTGGAACGCTAATGTGAACCGGGCTTAAGAACCGTACATTTTTTCTCAAGTTCATAAGTAAGATAACTCTAGCTATGTTAGTGCAATACTAGCATCAAAAACATCTGATTACTGTGTGTATTCAGAAAATATTTAGATTGAAATATATGCAATAATTAGAGGGCAAATTAAAGAAGGGGCACCCTACATGCACCCTACTACTGATGCTAGTCCATGTACACATCTGCAGTTTTGTAGTTTAGATACTAAAAAGGCTACTTATGCTCCTACTCTTGTTTGTGCTTGTTATTATAATATGAGCATAATAATGCTTCTTTAACAGCATGTTTATAATTGTTAGTAATAAGGGAATATACACATCAAGTTTGCAAATCATTTGAATGCTGGGTACTGAATAAGCTATTCCACATCTACTGTATGCATTGGTTTTCACAAAATATAATATAATACAGTCCTCTTGAGGCCAGAAGTAGGTAATGCGGCAAGTTTTAAAATCCAGCATGAATCAATAACTTTGTAGTTGTTTGGAAATAAGTAGACCTGACAAGTGTTGAAACAAAGGGGAGCTGTGACTCTAGTGGGATTTTAAAGGGGGCCAGGCCAGACAAATAGGGCATATTTAAATGTACAAAATACAAGATTGGGGGAGGGGGGGGGGGGATCACTGCCAGTAAAAGCAATTTGTGCAAACAGCAGGATTACATTTACCCTGAATTTACGTAAAGTACATTCTGACAGAGGTGCTTTTGATGACTAAGAACTTCAAAACAGTTACTCCTATTTATTGCCTGATGAAGCAGAAACACGTTGCATTGTTTGGAGTTTTTAGATTAAAGGGGCCCATACTCTTATACTATTTCCCGCCGATATACAGCAGATTCGATCAGTTTTTCAAAACGGATCCCACGGATCACCCACGGATTTTTGAAGTGTGTGAAGACAGACACTATTTTTAACATTGGTATCCGTGGCTCCAGTTTTGGTCCAGGCCAAAAAACGAAGCGACGGATATATTTTTAAAACAAATGTGAACTGACCTTTACTCAAATAGCATACCAATTGCCATTACAATTATGTGTTATAATATTTTGTTTCTTCTTTGTTTTGAAGGAAGTCTTAAGAATTCCCCTATCTTCTTGAGCTGCCACTTGATCAAAGTTTCATCTTGTCCAGTGTTGTAAGTCTTCTGTCTCAAGTGGTTCATTGCTGTTTTAAATTTCCTTTGCCCCGTGACTTTGCATCTCTGTGTCCATGGGCAGAATGCACTGTACACTGCATGTGAGTGCATGTTGTCATATCGGCTAAAATCTCATACTAAAATAAGTTACTGATTACACAGCAAGGCAGGGCTGCCATCAGAAATTTTGGGGCCCATCACGCATCATCAGGCCTGGGCCCCCCCTCCCTGGGCCCCCCCTCCCTGGGCCCCCCCTCCCTGGGCCAACCCACTGGTTGCTGTACCCGCCCACTAGCCACCCCACCCCGTGTCCGTGAAAAAAGTGGCATGCACAGCGTGATGCGACAAAAAGTGGGAGTGGCCATGGAATGTTGTGGGTGGAGCTAAATACTGGCAAAATACAGGTAGGCCTCGGTTAACAAGCCAGTTATAGGTGGTGCCGCAGTATAAGTAGCTAGGTATAGGTGATGGCCCAGTATAGGTAGCCTGTAGCCAGATATAGGTGGTGTCCCAGTATAGAAAGTCTGCTGTAGCGGGCTCACTCATCTGCTCCCCACGTTCAAGCGCTGATGTCACTCTTCTCTCAGTGCTGGAACGCGGTGTGCTGGTAAGTGAGCCACAGGCCCGCAGCCAGCACATGCGGCCCTTCCATCGCTTTTGGGGGGCCCAGGGCCCCTCACTGCAGTGTCAGTTGTCCCCCCCTGATGGCTGCCCTGCAGCAAGGTCATGGTGAATCAGAACTTCTAGGAGTATAAGGGGCTACAAAGGACTAAAAAGCCCTCTTACTAAAATGTTAAGCAAAACCAAAGTTGGCCTTCTTAAAAAAAAGGTATTTGCAATTATTCAGATTGGAGTGAGCATGTGATGTATCCCACAATGCTTCACTGCTGAATATGCAAATAGTCCTTTGTTGTCCCTGTAAGCTAACCACACCTCCAGAACTGCTGCAATGAAGGCTCAGTTTGTTAATTGTACAGAGCCACCAGCAAGAAGAACAACTTTTGTTTTGCTTAACATTTTAGTAAGAGGGCTTTTTGGACCTTTGTAGCCCCATACACACTCCAAGGAGTTCTAGTTCACCATGAGCTTTCTGGGTAATCGGTTACTCTGGGTGCTTCTATTCCTACCCCATAGAGCCAAACTAATCCATGCCATTCTCTGATGAGGATCAAGCAATCCGAAAAAGTCTGTATGCATTTTGGATTACTGTGGTTCTGTACAATTTACAAGCTGACACCACATTGCATTCAAGCGATTCTGGAGGTGCGGTTAGCTTACAGGGCCAAGAAAGGATGATTTGCATATCCAGCAGTGATGCATTGTGGAAGACATCATATGTGTGAGAGAACGCGGAAAAGCCGCCGCGTGTACTGACAGCAAGGCGGCTGATTCCGCGTCCAACGCGGCGGTCTGCACGCGGAAACGTGCATCTAGTGATGCGGAAGCGTGCAGCTGGTGTGGCTGAGCCTGTTAGTTCACACAGGTTTAGGAATACGCGCGCGCGTGCTGAAAGGCAGAACTTTTATGATGGTCAAGGGGGGATCAGCTGACCAGGCCGGTCAGCTGACCTCAGAGCTGGTAACCATTCTTTGATCACTTTAGGGTGGCGCCAGTGAGCACTGCTCTATATATGGTTACTGCTGGCCACTCTCAAATTGTCTGCCGTTGCGATCACTACATGGAAGCACTCAGACCTTAGTCAGATCCAACAGTGTGTTTGAACCAGGAGGACCTGGGAATTCACACTGAGCCAGATTACTTGTGTTATTATTCTGTTATACTTCAGACTAGTTCCAGGGTGTAGAGACCATGGACCTCATACCCAAGACTAGGGAACTTGTGTTATTATTCTGTTATACTTCAGACTAGTTCCAGGGTGTAGAGACCACGGACCTCACACCCAAGACTAGGGAACTTGTGTTATCATTCTGTTATACATCAGACTAGTTCCAGGGTGTAGAGACCACGGACCTCACCCCCAAGACTAGGCATTGTTTGATATTTGTTATGACCTGTTGCTTTCCTGACTATCCCTCTGCTTTCTGATTCGGTACCACGCATATCTGATATCACGTTGCCAAACCCTGCCTGTCTTGGATACCGAATCAGCCTTCTGTCTTTATACTTTATCTGTCTGTTGCCGTCCTGGCTTGCCCGACCCCGAGAGCTATCTCTATCCACTTAAGAGATAGTCTCCAAGATCAGTCAGTGACATCCACCTTCAGGTGTAACTCACTCTCTGGTCCTTCCTACCTTCAGCCTGACTCCACCCCTTGGAGAGTCTCAGGCTGCTGGAAGGTTTCTGTACTCTCCATAGCAGTGTCTTCTGTACTGCTTAGGGTCACCTGTTCATCAGGTGGATTGCTCAAAGTCATACTGTTACACCAAACACTCACCATATATATCTAGAGGTGTCCAGAGGTTAGCACTATATCTGTATTATTGGTGATTCTGCAGATCATCCATAATCAGGTATAGATCTGTATTCTTGGTGATACTGCAGATCACCAATAATCAGATTCTCTCTGCGTGCAGACACCGATTGTTACAGAACGGCAGACCAAACCCAAATGGACGCACTTAGCAGCCGTCTTGATGCACTCACCACTACGGTGGAGAATTACACCCGAGTGATGGACAGTCACCAGACCCAAATCAACGCTTTGTCTGGGACTGTACAAGTCTATCAGACAGCTGTAAATACAGTGCGATCGCCTCCTAGCACAGACATATGCATGCCTGTAACTGAAAGGTTTCCTGGTCACAGATCTGACTTCCGGAATTTTAGAAATAGAGTGTTGTCCTACTTTGAGTTAAGGCCTAATTCGTCAGGAACCATGGCACAGAGAGTAACCTTTATTAAGACCTTGTTGTCAGGGGATTCCCAGACTTGGGCATATAATCTTCAGACAGGGCATCCGGCCCTAACTTCGGTGGAAGAATTCTTTAAAGCTATGGCTATAATTTATGATGATCCGGACATTGCCTCTACCGCTGAGCGGAAGCTCAAGACACTGCGGCAGGGCAAGGGTCCGGTAGAGAACTATGCTGCAGAGTTCAGGAAATGGGCAGTGTCAGCTAGATGGGACTCATTTGCACTTCTAGACTGCTTTTTTGTCAGGCTTGTCAGACGCAGTTTCTGATCTTATGCTGGGTCATCCTGAGCCGAAGTCTATCGATGAGGCCATTTCATCGGCCATCAGGATTGACCGTCGCTTACGTTACCAAAGACAGACTCGGAGTAGGAACAATGTGAGATATGTGTCCTAAGCTGCGCCTCCATCTGTTTCATCTCCACCCGCTTCGCCTCCACCAGGACCAATGCAGATTGGTCGATCGAGATTGTCCCGGGTGGAACGAAGGCGCAGAGAAACAGAGCAGCTCTGTCTATACTGTGCAGAGGGGGGTGATAAGGTGCAGAATTGTCCCAAGAAGTCGGGAGACGCCTAGGTGTAGTCGGAGGTAATACCCTAGGCACGCAGTCATTACCTCTAGATGATAAACGTTTACTCCTCTCTTGTACTATATCTTGGAAGGATAAGACAGAGACCACTAAAGCCTTCATTGACTCTGGCTCAGCAGCCAACTTTATGGATTATGAATTTGCTAAGAAATTGGGAATTCCAATTTCCCCATTGAAGCAACAGATTCTGGTCACTGCAGTGGGTGACTCCCCCCTGCAGAGTAACCATCCTCTGTCTCAGACCCCTGAGTTAAGGGTTACGGTAGGGGTGTTACATAAAGAGAATTTACAGTTTCTAGTGTTGCGAATGACAACCTCCACGATCATTCTTGGTATGCCATGGTTACAATTTCACTCGCCTCAGATCAATTGGGCTACAGGTCAGCTAACGAGCTGGTCTACCCATTGTTATCATCATTGTCTAGAGAAGGTAACCTTGGGTGAAACCAAGATTCACATGGAGGGATTGCCAGATCAGTATTCAGAATTTGCGGACGTGTTTTGTCCTAAGTCAGCCGATAAACTTCCTCCACACCGTCCTTTTGATTGCCCCATTGATCTCAGGTCTGGTTGTATGCCCCCTAGAGGTCATCTCTATAATCTATCTGGGCCAGAGAAATTAGCCATGCAAGAATACATCAGAGAAAATTTAGCCAAGGGTTTTATTCGTCCTTCTCGGTCCCCAGCAGGGGCCGGGTTCTTTTTTGTGAAAAAGAAGGATGGAGGCCTCCGTCCATGCATTGATTATCAGATTCGGGGCTTAAATAAAATTACAGTAAAGAATCCTCTGCCCTTGATAGACGATTTGTTTACCCAGGTCACCAGTGCTAAGATTTTCTCGAAGCTGGATTTAAGGGGTGCATACAACCTTGTGCGTATCAGGGACGGTGATGAATGGAAGACGGCCTTTAACACGCCCGATGGGCATTATGAGTACCTAGTGATGCCCTTCGGGTTGTGTAATGCCCCGGCCGTCTTCCAAGAGTTGATTAATGAGGTGTTCAGAGAGGTATTGGGCAAATTCATCTTGGTGTATTTAGACGACATACTAATTTTCTCGTCCAACCTCTCAGAACACAGAAAGCATGTTAAGTTTGTGTTACGAAAGTTAAGACAAAATATGCTGTATGCTAAATTGGAGAAGTGCATTTTCGAAGTGACCTCTGTCGCCTTTCTGGGGTACATAATTTCGACCTCTGGCCTCTCTATGGACCCTGGAAAAGTTTCAGCTGTCTTGGAGTGGCCTCAACCTGTAGGGCTGAAAGCTCTCCAGAGATTCCTGGGGTTCGCCAACTACTATAGGAGGTTCATAAAGGGGTACTCTACGGTAATTTCACCTCTCAACAGTCTCACCAAAAAAGGGGCAGATACTCACCACTGGTACCCTGAGGCCCATGCTGCTTTCTCCACCCTGAAGAAACTGTTCTGTTCTGCACCCATACTGAGACATGTTGACATCTCCTTTCCCTTTATTGCGGAGGTAGATGGCTCAGAGGCAGGGGTAGGGGCTGTGCTGTCTCAGTGTTCCGGTTTACAGGGAAAACTGCATCCTTGTGCCTATTTCTCCCGTAGGTTTTCACCCGCAGAGAAAAACTACGATATAGGCAATAGGGAACTTCTAGCCATCAAATTGGCCTTTGAGGAATGGCGACATTGGTTAGAAGGGGCAGAACATACCATTACGGTTTACACTGACCACAAGAATTTGGAGTACATTGAAGGCGCTAAGAGACTTAGCCCCCGACAGGCTCGGTGGTCATTATTTTTCTCAAGATTCAGATTTGTAATCAAGTATACCCCTGGTAGTAAGAACGTCAAGGCTGATGCCTTATCCAGATGTTTTGAGCCCGAGACAGCACAGCCCTCAGACCCAGAAACCATTGTTCCTCAAAAGATGGTTCTGGCAGCCACTGAGACCTGGAAAGACTGGACAGTCACGCTGGGTCCGTTCCAACAAGATGTACCAGAGGGGAAGCCTGAGGGGGTCATGTTTGTACCATTGCCTTTCCGCTTGCAAATATTGCAGCTGTTCCATTCCCACAAGAATGCTGGGCATCCTGGGGCCACCAGAACTCAAGATCTCATTACTAGATGTGCTTGGTGGCCGTCATTGGCAACTGACTGCAAGGAGTATGTGAGGGAATGTGCAGCGTGTGCTAGGAGCAAACCCTCCCGTCAGGCACCTGTTGGAACATTGCAGCCTCTGCCAGTCCCGAGTGAACCATGGACCCATTTGTCCATGGATTTTGTGGGCGAGCTCCCCAGGTCTGAGGGCATGACGGTCATTTGGGTGGTAGTCGATCGATTCAGTAAGATGGCCCATTTTGTCCCCCTGAAAGGACTCCCCTCGGCCCAGGAATTGGCTGATCTCTTCATCCAGCATGTTTTCCGGCTGCATGGCATTCCGGAAAATATAGTGTCAGATCGGGGAGTCCAATTTGTTTCCAAGTTTTGGAGGGCAATCTGCCATCAGTTACACATGGAGCTTTCTTTCTCATCAGGCTACCACTAGTGTTGGGCGAACATCTAGATGTTCGGGTTCGGGCCGAACAGGCCGAACATGGCCGCGATGTTCGGGTGTTCGACCCGAACTCCGAACATAATGGAAGTCAATGGGGACCCGAACTTTTGTGCTTTGTAAAGCCTCCTTACATGCTACATACCCCAAATTTACAGGGTATGTGCACCTTGGGAGTGGGTACAAGAGGAAAAAAATTTAGCAAAAAGAGCTTATAGTTTTTGAGAAAATCGATTTTAAAGTTTCAAAGGGAAAACTGTCTTTTAAATGCGGGAAATGTCTGTTTTCTTTGCACAGGTAACATGCTTTTTGTCGGCATGCAGTCATAAATGTAATACATATAAGAGGTTCCAGGAAAAGGGACCGGTAACGCTAACCCAGCAGCAGCACACGTGATGGAACAGGAGGAGGGTGGCGCAGGAGGAGAAGGCCACGCTTTGTGAGACACAACAACCCAGGCCTTGCATGAGGACAAGAAGCGTGCGGATAGCATGCTTTGTACCGCCATGCAGTCATAAATGTAATAAAGATAAGTGGTTCAATAAACAGGGACCACGCGGCAACGCTAACCCAGCAGCAGCAGACGTGATGGAACAGGAGGAGGCGCAGGAGGAGAAGGCCACGCTTTGTGAGACACAACAACCCAGGCCTTGCATGAGGACAAGAAGCGTGCGGATAGCATGCTTTGTACCGCCATGCAGTCATAAATGTAATAAAGATAAGTGGTTCAATAAACAGGGACCACGCGGCAACGCTAACCCAGCAGCAGCAGACGTGATGGAACAGGAGGAGGCGCAGGAGGAGAAGGCCACGCTTTGTGAGACACAACAACCCAGGCCTTGCATGAGGTACCGCCATGCAGTCATAAATGTAATAAAGATAAGTGGTTCAATAAACAGGGACCACGCGGCAACGCTAACCCAGCAGCAGCAGACGTGATGGAACAGGAGGAGGCGCAGGAGGAGAAGGCCACGCTTTGTGAGACACAACAACCCAGGCCTTGCATGAGGTACCGCCATGCAGTCATAAATGTAATAAAGATAAGTGGTTCAATAAACAGGGACCACGCGGCAACGCTAACCCAGCAGCAGCAGACGTGATGGAACAGGAGGAGGCGCAGGAGGAGAAGGCCACGCTTTGTGAGACACAACAACCCAGGCCTTGCATGAGGTACCGCCATGTAGTCATAAATGTAATAAAGATAAGTGGTTCAATAAACAGGGACCACGCGGCAACGCTAACCCAGCAGCAGCAGACGTGATGGAACAGGAGGAGGCGCAGGAGGAGAAGGCCACGCTTTGTGAGACACAACAACCCAGGCCTTGCATGAGGACAAGAAGCGTGCGGATAGCATGCTTTGTACCGCCATGCAGTCATAAATGTAATAAAGATAAGTGGTTCAATAAACAGGGACCACGCGGCAACGCTAACCCAGCAGCAGCAGACGTGATGGAACAGGAGGAGGCGCAGGAGGAGAAGGCCACGCTTTGTGAGACACAACAACCCAGGCCTTGCATGAGGACAAGAAGCGTGCGGATAGCATGCTTTGTACCGCCATGCAGTCATAAATGTAATAAAGATAAGAGGTTCCATAAACAGGGACCGGCAACGCTAACCCAGCAGCAGCAGCAGCACACGTGATGGAACAGGAGCAGGCACAGGAGGAGAAGGCCATGCTTTTTGAGACACAACAACCCAGGCCTTGCATGAGGACAAAAAGCGTGCGGATATAGCAGCAATGCTTTTTGCCGCCATGCAGTCATAAATGTAATACAGATGAGAGGTTCAATAAACAGGGACCGGAAACGCTACACCATCCCAGATGTTCATTGGTCATGTTACTTGGTTGGGGTCCTGGAGTGTTGCGTAGTCATTTCCAATCCAGGATTGATTCATTTTAATTTGAGTCAGACGGTCTGCATTTTCTGTGGAGAGGCGGATACGCCGATCTGTGACGATGCCTCCGGCAGCACTGAAACAGCGTTCCGACATAACGCTGGCTGCCGGGCAAGCCAGCACCTCTATTGCGTACATTGCCAGTTCGTGCCAGGTGTCTAGCTTCGATACCCAATAGTTGAAGGGTGCAGATGGATTGTTCGACACAGCTACGTCATCTGACATGTAGTCCTTGACCATCTTCTCCAGGCGATCGGTGTTGGAGGTGGATCTGCACGCTTGCTGTTCAGTGGGCTGCTGCTGCATGGGTGTCAGAAAATTTTCCCACTCCAAGGACACTGCCGATACCATTCCCTTTTGGGCACTAGCTGCGGCTTGCGTTGTTTGCTGCCCTCCTGGTCGTCCTGGGTTTGCGGAAGTCAGTCTGTCGGCGTACAACTGGCTAGAGGAGGGGGAGGATGTCAATCTCCTCTCTAAAGTCTCCACAAGGGCCTGCTGGTATTCTTCCATTTTGACCTGTCTGACTCTTTCTTCAAGCAGTTTTGGAACATTGTGTTTGTACCGTGGATCCAGAAGGGTATAAACCCAGTAATTGGTGTTGTCCAGAATGCGCACAATGCGTGGGTCGCGTTCAATGCAGTCTAGCCTGAATTGAGCCATGTGTGCCAGAGTCCTACCAGAATCCTCATCATCCTCTTGTGAGCGTTGTGATAGTTGTTGTGATGCATCATAGTCGTCACCTTCCTCCTGGTCTGCTTCTGCTGACCATTCGCGCTGAATTGTGGAAGTCCAACGTGCACCGCTCTGGCCCTCGTCAGTGGTGGCATGAAATTCCTGCTCCAACTCCAGCTGTTCCTTCTCCTCTTCTTCGTCATAGCTGCTGGGGCCAGCGTTCCCTGAGGCGGATGGCCTGATGTTGGTACCATCACGCTGATCGTTTTCTCCTTCAGATTCCCCCAGTTGCATCATGACAGCTGTTTCCTTGATTTTCAACATTGACCTCTTCAGTAAACACAGCAGTGGTATGGTAATGCTGACTGAAGAGTTGTCACTGCTCACAAGCAACGTGGATTGCTCAAAATTTTGGAGGACTTGGCAGAGGTCCAACATGTTGGCCCAATCGGATCCACAGAAGCTTGGCAGCTGTCCGGATGCGCCTCGGTACTGCGTCATCATGTACTGGACCACTGCACTCTTCTGCTCACAAAAGCGTGCTAGCATGTGCAGCGTAGAATTCCAGCGCGTAGGGACATCACACAGCAAGCGATGGTGGGGGAGATTGAAGCGCTCCTGCATCTTGGCGAGTGCCCCCGAAGCAGTACTGGAATTTCTACAATGTTTGGCCACTCGACGCACCTTCAACAGAAGATCGGCCACGCCTGGGTATGTCCTCAGGAACCGCTGAACTACTAGGTTCATCACGTGCGCCAGGCAAGGGATGTGTGTCAGCTTAGCCAACCTTAAAGCGCGAATGAGATTACTCCCATTATCACACACAACCATGCCCGGTTTCAGGTCCAGCGGTGCCAGCCACAAATCCGTCTGTTCCTTTATTCCCTTCCAAATTTCCTCCCCTGTGTGCTGCTTATCCCCAAGGCAGATCAGCTTCAGCAACGCTTGCTGGCGCATGCCAACAGCTGTGCTGCACTGCTTCCACGATCCTACTGCTGCTGGGTTAGCGTTTCCGGATGAGGTACAGCTTTGAGATGCGTTGGAGGAGAAGGAGTCAGAGAGGTAGGTGCTGCTGTTGTTATCCAGTGGGAGGGACGGCGGTGCAGCTGTTTGCGGCGTGGGCAACACCCGCGCCGTAGCAGGTGAGGAATCGCTGCCAGGCTCCACAAGGTTCACCCAGTGCGTGGTAAGGGAGATGTATCGACCCTGTCCGAACGCACTCGTCCAAGTGTCAGTGGTGAGGTGAACCTTGCAGGCAACGGCATTCTTCAAGCTTCGGGCTATTTTGCTGACCACGTGCTCATGCAACTCAGGCACTGCAGAGCGCGCAAAGTGGTAGCGGCTGGGAACCACGTAACGTGGGATGGCCACTGACATCATGCCCTTGAAGCTGTTTGTCTCCACCACTCGATATGGCAGCATTTCGCAGGCCAGAAGCTTGGCTATGCTGGCTGTTACTGCTACGGCCCGGGGGTCATTTGCTGGCAATTTCCTCTTGCGCTCAAACATCTCCGACACAGACAACTGAACTGTAGCGCTGCACACGGAAGGGCTGTTGGTTGTTGTGTTTGATGAACACTGGGAGACCTCAAGAGCACTACTCCAGAAAGTGACAGTGTCAGCGTCGTCTGATGTTTGTGAATGTTGTGAACCACGCAATGGCTGGGCTACTGCTGCTGCTGAGGCGGGTCTGGTGGTGAGTCTGGTGAACCCAAGGGAGGCAGTGTTGCTGGTACCCTGTCCTGCCGCGTTTGCCCACAGAGTGGGATGTTTGGATAGCATGTGGCGGCTCATGCTGGTGGTGGAGAGGTTGTTAATACTTTTCCCCCTGCTCAGGCGGGTCTTGCACACCTTGCAAATCGCCATGGTAACATCCTCAGTGCAGTCTTCAAAGAAAGCCCAGACTTTGGAGCACCTGCCTCCTTGCTGGCGATTTCTGTTTGCTCCTCTTTTGCCTCTCACTTGAACTTCCACGCTTGTGGTGCCTGAAATTGCGCGCCGCCTACCTTGTGGCACAAGGCGAACTCGTGCAGCAGTGGGTTCTTCAACAGACTCATCTGTGCTGCTGCTACGACGGCGATGTTCTCGTTCAGAAACAAAATCTGGGTCTATGTCCACATTGTCCATACCCTCCTCTTCTATCTCCTCAAACTCGTCATATGTCATTGTGGGGGGCCGCCGCCGTGGAGTAGAGCTCCCCAGAACAACCTCTGCACAGCTCACTCCAACGTCGTCTTCCAGATCTTGTCGGCCGACCTCCTGCAATTGCAACCCCTCCTGCCCAACTTGCTCTGGGATTTGGGTTTCCGAGTCCTCCTCGGACTCGCCTTGTATTTCAGTGCGCGGTGCATTTCCCACAGTTAATGGTTGTGAATCCGGGCACAACATTTCTGGCTGTTCCTCCATTGACCTTTGAAAGGTGGAAGTTTGTTGGGCTGGGAATAGCTCCTGCGAATACCCCATTGTGTCCTGAGGTAATTCATCGGACTGGTTATCTGGCAGTTGTGTGCGTGGTGTCGCTGCCGGTTGTGTCAGCTTTGTGCCCACTGGCTCCTTGTAACTGGCTGAGGACTCGGACCTCGTGCGTGATGTGCTGGTGCTGCTTAACCCACTGCTGGACGCTTGAGAGGTCATCCAAGTAATTATCTGGTCCTGTTCTTTTGGATCTGTGAGGGTTGTTGTCCTGGACAACATGGGCGGTATTGAGTGGGTTTTCTTGGGTGCTCCCCTGTGGCCTGTACGTGAACCGTCAGGGGAAACACCTCTTCCCTTGCCCCTTCCTCTTTCACCGGATTTCTTCCTCATTTCACTTATCCTTACAGTACACGCTGACTGGCAGCAGTACAGTGGCAGTACAGAAATGCTATACAGTACCACTATTCCCAGCAGCGACACAGAGCACAATGCTATACAGTGGCGGGTGAGCGGTGTACCACTATTCCCAGCAGCGACACAGAGCACAATGCTATACAGTGGCAGGTGAGCGGTGTACTACTGTTCCCAGGCCCAGCAGACACAGAGTGGAAGTAAACACAATGCTATATAGTCTGGCTGAGCGGTGTACACAGAGTGGCAGTACACACAATGCTATATAGTCTGGCTGAGCGGTGTACACAGAGTGGCAGTACACACAATGCTATATAGTCTGGCTGAGCCGTGTACACAGAGTGTCAGTAAACAATGCTATATATAGCGTGGCTGAGCGAGGTACACAGTGGCAGTACACACAATGCTATATAGTCTGGCTGAGCGGTGTACACACAGTGTCAGTAAACAATGGTATATAGTCTGGCTGAGCGGTGTACACAGAGTGTCAGTAAACAATGGTATATAGTCTGGCTGAGCGGTGTACACAGAGTGGCAGTACACACAATGCTATATAGTCTGGCTGAGCGGTGTACACAGAGTGGCAGTACACACAATGCTATATAGTCTGGCTGAGCGGTGTACACAGAGTGGCAGTACACACAATGCTATATAGTCTGGCTGAGAGGTGTACACAGAGTGGCAGTACACACAATGCTATATAGTCTGGCTGAGCGGTGTACACAGAGTGGCAGTACACACAATGATATATAGTCTGGCTGAGCCGTGTACACAGAGTGGCAGTACACACAATGCTATATAGTCTGGCTGACCCGTGTACACAGAGTGTCAGTAAACAATGCTATATATAGCGTGGCTGAGCGAGGTACACAGTGGCAGTACACACAATGCTATATAGTCAGGCTGAGCCGTGTACACAGAGTGTCAGTAAACAATGGTATATAGTCTGGCTGAGCGGTGTACACAGAGTGTCAGTAAACAATGGTATATAGTCTGGCTGAGCGGTGTACACAGAGTGGCAGTAAACACAATGCTATATATAGCGTGGCTGAGTGAGGTGCACAGTGGCAGTACACACAATGCTATATAGTCAGGCTAAGCCGTGTACACAGAGTGTCAGAAAACACAATGCTATATATAGCGTGGCTGAGCGAGGTGCACAGTGGCAGTACACACAATGCTATATAGTCAGGCTGAGCCGTGTACACAGAGTGTCAGTAAACAATGGTATATAGTCTGGCTGAGCGGTGTACACAGAGTGTCAGTAAACAATGGTATATAGTCTGGCTGAGCGGTGTACACAGAGTGGCAGTAAACACAATGCTATATATAGCGTGGCTGAGCGAGGTGCACAGTGGCAGTACACACAATGCTATATAGTCAGGCTGAGCCGTGTACACAGAGTGTCAGTAAACAATGGTATATAGTCTGGCTGAGCGGTGTACACAGAGTGTCAGTAAACAATGGTATATAGTCTGGCTGAGCGGTGTACACAGAGTGGCAGTAAACACAATGCTATATATAGCGTGGCTGAGCGAGGTGCACAGTGGCAGTACACACAATGCTATATAGTCAGGCTAAGCCGTGTACACAGAGTGTCAGAAAACACAATGCTATATATAGCGTGGCTGAGCGAGGTGCACAGTGGCAGTACACACAATGCTATATAGTCAGGCTGAGCCGTGTACACAGAGTGTCAGTAAACAATGGTATATAGTCTGGCTGAGCGGTGTACACAGAGTGTCAGTAAACAATGGTATATAGTCTGGCTGAGCGGTGTACACAGAGTGGCAGTAAACACAATGCTATATATAGCGTGGCTGAGCGAGGTGCACAGTGGCAGTACACACAATGCTATATAGTCAGGCTAAGCCGTGTACACAGAGTGTCAGAAAACACAATGCTATATATAGCGTGGCTGAGCGAGGTGCACAGTGGCAGTACACACAATGCTATATAGTCAGGCTAAGCCGTGTACACAGAGTGTCAGAAAACACAATGCTATATATAGCGTGGCTGAGCGAGGTGCACAGTGGCAGTACACACAATGCTATATAGCCAGGCTAAGCCGTGTACACAGAGTGTCAGAAAACACAATGCTATATATAGCGTGGCTGAGCGAGGTACACAGTGGCAGTAAACAATGCTATATATATAGTGTGGCTGAGCGAGCGGTGTACTACTGTTCCCAGCAGCGACACACAATGACTGGGGGGGACCCTGGCTAGCGTGGCTGGAGAGCGAACTACCCTGCCTGCCTACCCAAAGCTAAACCCACAGAGAAATGGCGGAGATATGACGTGGTTCGGGTATTTATTTACCCGAACCACGTGACCGTTCGGCCAATCAGAGCGCGTTCGGGCCCGAACCACGTGACCCGTTCGGCCAATCACAGCGCTAGCCGAACGTTCGGGGAACGTTCGGCCATGCGCTCTTAGTTCGGCCATGTGGCCGAACGGTTTGGCCGAGCACCGTCAGGTGTTCGGCCGAACTCGAACATCACCCGAACAGGGTGATGTTCTGCAGAACCCGAACAGTGGCGAACACTGTTCGCCCAACACTAGCTACCACCCACAGACCAATGGCCAGACCAAAAGAACGAATCAGTCTCTGGAACAATTTCTGAGGTGTTATGTTGCAGATGCACAAACCGACTGGGTCAAATTTTTGCCATTTGCAGAATTTGCACACAACAATCTGAAAAGTTCCTCCTCAGGATTTTCCCCATTTCAGGTGGTGGCGGGAAGGTTACCTAAGTTCACCCCATTGCCAGTGGCTTCTACTCCGTTTCCAGCACTGGAGAACTGGCAGAAGTCTTTGAAACAGATTTGGGGAATGGTTGATAGAAATTTGGGGAGGGCTTTTCAGAACCAGAAAAAACAGGCTGACAAGAGACGTTCCATGGAATGGGAATTTCTTCCAGGAGACTTGGTCTGGGTGTCCACGCGACATTTGCAACTGTCACCCAAGTTAGGTCCTAGATTTGTGGGTCCTTTTCCAGTAACCAAGAAAATCAATAATGTCACTTATGCCAATGATCTCCCTACCAGCATGCCAGGTGTGAGATCATTTCATGTGTCCTTGCTCAAGCCGGCAGTGCACGTGGATTCCTCTCCCTCCCCCCCCCCCCCGTGTTGATTGATGACCAACCTGAGTATGAAATTGAGAAGATTCTGGGCTCACGGCTTGTGCAGAACTCCGTGCAGTATTTGGTTCACTGGAAGGGATATGGCATAGAGGAAAGAACTTGGGTGCCAGACTGTCGTATGCACGCAGAGGAGTTGGAAAAGGAATTCCATAACTTGCATCCTGGGAAGCCGGGTAGGAGATATCCGGAGTCCACTCCTCAGAGGGGGGGGTACTGTGAGAGAACGCGGAAAAGCCGCCGCGTGTACTGACATCAAGGCGACTGATTCCGCGACCAACGCGGCGGTGTGCACGCGGAAGCGTGCATCTAGTGACATGGCAGAACGCGGAAAAGCCGCCGCATGTACTGACAGCAAGGCGGCTGGTTCCGCGTCCAGCGCGGCGGTTTGCACGCAGCAGCGTGCAGCTGGTGTGGCTGAGCCTGTTAGTTCACAAAGGTTTAGGAATACGCGCGCGCGCTGAAAGGCAGAACTTTTATGATGGTCCAGGGGGGATCAGCTGACCAGGCCGGTCAGCTGACCTCAGAGCTGGTAACCATTGGTTGATCACTTTAGGGTGGTGCCAGTGAGCACTGCTCTATATATGGTTACTGCTGGCCACTCTCAAGTGGAAGCACTCAGACCTTAGTCAGATCCAACAGTGTGTTTGAACCAGGAGGACCTGGGAATTCACACTGAGCCAGATTACTTGTGTTATTATTCTGTTATACTTCAGACTAGTTCCAGGGTGTAGAGACTAGTTCCAGGGTGTAGAGACCACGGACCTCACACCCAAGACTAGGCATTGTTTGATATTTGTTATGACCTGTTGCTTTCCTGACTATCCCTCTGCTTTCTGATTCGGTACCACGCATATCTGATATCACGTTGCCAAACCCTGCCTGTCTTGGATACCAAATCAGCCTTCTGTCTTTATACTTTATCTGTCTGTTGCCGACCTGGCTTGCCCGACCTCGAGAGCTATCTCTCTCCACTTAAGAGATAGTCTCCAAGATCAGTCAGTGACATCCACCTTCAGGTGTAACTCACTCTCTGGTCCTTCCTACCTTCCATCCTACCACCCCTTGGAGAGTCTCAGGCTGCTGGAAGGTTTCTGTACTCTCCATAGCAGTGTCTTCTGTACTGCTTAGGGTCACCTGTTCATCAGGTGGGTTGCTCAAAGTCATACTGTTACACCAAACACTCACCATATATATCTAGAGGTGTCCAGAGGTTAGCACTATATCTGTATTATTGGTGATTCTGCAGATCATCCATAATCAGGTTTAGATCTGTATTCTTGGTGATACTGCAGATCACCAATAATCAGATTAACTCTGCGTGCAGACACCGATCGTTACAATATGCTTACTCCAACCTGAATAATCTCAAACTTTTGTTATAATACTAAAGGAGAAAGGTGTCAAACCCCCCTGTGAATCAGAGCATGCTGCATATAGAGCTGTATATTTACAGATCAGTCAGAGTGCCCATACTGAACCCAAACTAGAAAGCACTGGTGGAGGCACCCTTGATGAATGGAACAACTACTATTATTTATGTGAGAAGTGTATTTCTTACTTTCTCAGAAGGACAAACCAGGTTTAATGGAAATAGTATTTATTGTTGCACATGTGCATGAATAAATATTTTTCATATTAAACTATAGTTGTCTCATTCATCCAGGGTGTTTTCTAGTTTAGCCCATACCCTTTGGTGTCTGTAGTTGCAAAGACCTTGTGTCCTCAAAACTATAAAGGAGAGCGACCAACCAGTATCTGTACCAACAGACCTGGGATACCGAGCAGGAACGGTTATTTTTCCGTACACTCTGACAGTGACTGACAGTGTTGCAACCCACTCTTGTGAATATATATATATATATATATATATATATATATATATATATATATATATATATATATATATATATATATATATATATATGTATATTATACTGTATATACACACACACACACTATTATTCTTCTATATTCTATATATCTACTGTAAGGATCCGCTCCTCTCGGCCGCAGTATGGCTTGAGGTGACGACTGAGGTAGAGTCAGCTGACACTTAGCAGGGGTATATTTTAATAATATAAAAATATAGGTTCTGACCCTGCCTAGGATTGAACCCTGGTCTCCCACGTCAGAGGTGGTGAGCTTGACCACTATGCTAGGGTTAATACTCTCAGAAAGCTTTGCTGGTCAGCATTGGGTGGGTCAGCTGACCTGTTGTGGTCATCTGTTTCAGCTGATCTCACTGTCAGCTGATTTATGCCTGCGTGTGATTGGCTGTTGTGTGCATGTGGCCGGCCACTGATTGGTTGCATGTAGTATATAAGTCTGCTGAGTGCTTCCTGTCATTGCCCGTGATAGCGTTAGCTAGTCTAGCTGCGTGTATCCTGGTTGGAAAACTATTCTTTATTGGATTACTTGGCTTTTTGACCTCTGCCTGATTTTGGACCTTCCTTGCTAGCTGCCTGAACTGACCCCGGAAACTCTGGACTACTCTCTTGCCTGCTCCTTCTGTACTGCGAATCTCGGATACCTGTGTATGACCCCGGACTGTTATTGGACTCTGCTTTTGTTTCTTGTGTTTGGTGTTGGTGATCTATCTATACCCACCCTGCATTCAGCCTCAATATCTTGCGCCCTAAAGGCCTGGGTGTAACCGAAGTCGGGTAGGTGTTGTCTCTCACCTCCCGTTCAAGCGGGGACGCGCCACACAAGGCGAAGACGGCGGAGGTAGATTGGGACATTGAGGCTGATTCGTGGGTGGATAGGTTGCCAGGCCCGTGATAATGTAAGGCCTGGCAACCTATCCACCCATATGCACCATTGGGCTCCTGGTCTCTCTCATTTTGCAGAAACTTGGAGGTAACCATAAAAAGTCAAAACCCCTTCATACTGAACCCAGTTCACTTCAAGTGCTTACAATAGACATGCGAAAATCAGAAATGGACCATGGAGCAATACAAGATGGCTTGTGCTGATGAATTATTTATTTTTTTAAGGATCTGTGGGCTGTTCTGGAAAAACAATTTCAATCCATGAAGGCCCCATCTTCCCACTTATAGAACTTGAAGTATACATGTAAGCATAAATGTGCCCCATTTACACATGTACTGCAATAGAGGGAAACCTCTGGATAGCCCAGGCTTCCCTGTTCTCCTTTACTGATCCAGCTTTGGGATCCCCCAAACCTCATCAACAAGTGCTTGTTGAGAAGTGCGCGTGGCTGTGATCCCATCCATGAACGAGAGCGGCCGCACCCAGGTGCCTTGTACTTGCGCAGTAGCGTGGAGCCGCTCGGGCTATCCTTTTTTCATGGCTCTGTGCTACTGTGCAGGTGCAAGGCAACCTTCACCTGCGCTGTGTGGCTATTATTATTTCCAGAAGGAAGAGCAGCCAGGAACTTCCAGAGGGTCCCATCACTGGATCGGTGGATCTAGAGGCTTCCCTCTACCGAGGTAAGTATGTGACTTTCTCTCCTTTTACAGTCACAGGTTTTCTTTAAGGGATCTGCTGGAAATGCCTAGGTGCCAGATACCACAGGACACCTTTAGAGGTCTTGTGGAGTCCATGCCTTGATGGGTCACAGCTGTTTAGTTTGATATATAAACTGCAACCCTACGCTTTTTAGTTTTCGCTATTTTCGTGATTGAAATTGCCGCGGCCGCAATTTCAATCGCGAAAATAGAGAAAACTAAAAGGCGTAGGGCGATGATTTACGTGTCGCCAGAAAGAGGAGAAAGAGAGCTTTAAAATAATATTCATCTTTCCATAGTTACTTGTATTACACAGGGTGACTTTTTCTGCTGAATGCAGCTGCTGACACTGGGGAAAGTGTCGTCCTGTGTAATACAAGTAACTATGGAAAGATGGATATCATTTTAAAGCTCTCTTTCTCCTCTTTCTGGCGACACCTAAATCGTCACCCTACGCCTTTTAGTTTTCTCTATTTTCGCGATTGAAATCGCGGCCGCGGCAATTTCAATCGCGAAAATAGCGAAAACTAAAAGGCGTAGGGTGGCGGTTTATATATCATTGGAAAGAGGAGAAAGAGAGCTTTAAATTGATATGCATATTTCCATAGTTTCTGCACTGCTCGGAGTCCCTTTAATGCTTTTAGTTTTCACATTGGAAGGATTTCTGCCTTGTTCCCTGTCGCAAGCTTTTCTCGATGTCCATTCTCCTACAGGCAAAATCATGGAAGTGGAAATGATACATCTCTGGATCATAATAAGCTAAGTAAAACTGTTGCTAAAAAAAGAAAGAAAAGTATTTTCATAACCACACTTTTAAGCCTCGGATTAGCTTATTAGAATCATGTGGTCATATGCCCCGTCAAACTACAATGTTTGTCTCAGTGTCTGCAACCTAACATGTTATTATTCCCATTAGCCCAGCAGGGCCATGTCTTTTGCTTGCTCCCCTTGGTAAGAGGTGTGGACACAATCTTCCCACCTCTCCTCAAAACCTCCCCCATCAAAAAGCCAGGTGGCCATCAAGGATGGGCCCAAAGTTCTTGCTTGCCTAGGGCCCCATTCCACCTTAACCCGTCCCTGCTCCTGTCTTTTTTCCATATTAGATAAACTGGGACGCTATTAGTCGTAGTGTTTCTACAATTAATACATAACTTAATTATCAACAAAGCAAGCAGCAACAACGTCAGGTTTTACAGGCCCTTCAAAGACAATTGAAAAGCATCATTAGGATCTTGTAAAGTAGAGAAGAGTTTTGAATTGTGTTTTATTGCCAACACAATTAAAGAAGTTAGTTAGACAATGCGGTTTCACTTGTTTCAATTTATTGGTTAGTCTTTAGCTCTAACACACCTTTCTGGTGAAGGTGATAAAGTTCAAAGATGTCAATAAACTATATGATCTCCAGCAAAGAACAAATGTGCAATGGTTCTAACATTGGTGAGCAATGGAGGTCTCATCTAAGTGAAGGTATTGCAGATTAATCGTATCATCTTTAAACAGAGCAAAGGTGCCCAAACTACTGCATTGTAAATTTGAGCTACATTATTTTACATTGAAAAAATGTTCATTTACAGATCTGCCCTACAAGCACCATGAAGGTCTGCCCCTGCAGCATAAAGCTTCATCTGAGTGGAGGGCTGGCATATGGTGGGTTCACAAGACGTCAGCAGCTATGTGCTTGGGATTGGCGGGTGGGTAGCTGGAGTTTGGGGTTTTATGGCATTTAAATATCTCTATATCTAATACAGTAACAGTAACATCTGAGCAGGCAGCAGCCATCCACGATTCATTATATAAGCTGTTTTTTAAATCTGAAATCAGTGCCTGCTGACCTGCAGTCCCAATCACGTGTGTAAAGACATCCACATTATGCGGAATTGGATGCGGCGATCAGAATTAACAAGGAAGGCCGTAATGAGCAGCCTCCCTTGTTTCGCTTACCTCGTCGCCATAGCGACGAGCGGAGTGACGTCATGGACGTCAGCCGACGTCCTGACGTCAGCCGCCTCCGATCCAGCCCTTAGCGCTGGCCGGAACTATTTGTTCCAGCTGCGCAGGGCTCGGGCGGCTGGGGGGACGCTCTTTCGCAGAGCGGCGGCGATCAGGTAGCACACGCGGCTGGCAAAGTGCCGGCTGCGTGTGCTGCTTTTTATTTCACAAAAATCGGCCCAGCAGGGCCTGAGCGGCAGCCTCCGGCGGTGATGGACGTATATAGTCGTCCATACCGCTAAGGAGGTTAAAGAGAACCCGAGGTGGGGTTCTGACAATGCTATACGCATACAGAGGCTGGGTCTGCCTACACTGCCCAGCCTCTGTTGCTATCCAGATCCCCCCTAAGCCCCCCCCCCTGCGCTCTGCTATCCCCCATAAATCACAGCCGCGCTGTCGACACGCAGCATGTAGCATCGGGCTGTGTTTACCTATGTACTGTCAGTCTCGGCACTCCCCCCACCTCCTGCATAGCTCCGGTCCCCGCCCGCGTCCCTTCCCTCCCCGCTGATTGGAGGGAAGGGACGCAGGCTGGGACCGGAGCTATGCAGGAGGTGGGGGGAGCGCAGAGACTGACAGTACAATGGTAAACACAGCCCGCACAGCGCGGCTGTGATTTATGGGGGATAGCAGAGCGCAGGGGGGGCTTAGGGGGATCTGGATAGCAACAGAGGCTGGGCAGTATAGGCAGACCCAGCCTCTGTATGCGGATAGCATTGTCAGAACCCCACCTCGGGTTCTCTTTAAAATAATCTCTTATACCTATAGACTTTTAGATTTAAGTCTGCCAGTGCCCACATGGGAAACAATACTGTTCTATTTCTATGACTAATATATTATATATTTAAAAAAAGAAGTATAACATACACATATCTAGCATAAACTATTTCAATCTGCAGAGCAGTTTCTAGGTTCAGGTTGTCCAGGCAAAGGCTAGATGTGCCCTGTAGCGTTATCCGACGATGCTGGTACCCCACTCACTATCTCCCCTTCTCTCTTCATAAAGTGTGTGTGTGGTGGAGGGAGCACATGTGGTTTTGACTGGGGCACTAAAAAGGTGAGAAACAGCCCTGCCCATGTGTAATTGTAATCATGAAGATACATCACGACAAGCAGCTATAAATAGTAATCGGTGGTAGTCTAAGCTATTTTAAGATTAATGTTACAATGACAATATAAAATACGTTAATGCAAAGCATTCAGTAGCTTTGTGATAGCATAAGAGACCTGTTGAGAGAAATGGTACTTTTATGAGTGATGAGTGTATCCCCTCCGAGTTCTGTGGTTAGCAAAGAGCTGGGACTCGATGACATGGGAAAGTGACAGATGATAAGGCAGGCAGAATCCAGAAAGACATACATCATTTATAGCTAGTTCACATCCTCCACCCTCAACATAAATCTTCCCCAACTACATACAGGTTTCATGACTCACACCTTATCTGTCATAAAGCCATCACCTCCAATAATTACACAGAAAATATAGTGCTGGTTTTTAAGTCATAGACAATCATCATTAACGCTAACAACTGGTTTCGTTAGCTACCTATAAGAGCTGGGACAGACCTTTTATGTCTATTCTTTTATGTCATATTCTAAATGCAGTTCATGTCAGTGATAGAGCAGCAACAGTAGATGTTATGTACACTTAGTGACTATGGTGAAAGTTTTATTAGGTGCTCAATCGCAGGTTTATATGCAATGCAATGTTACTACAATTCATGGAGCCCCCAGAGATGATGGGGCACCCCAATGGTCACACCCCTTCCTCTGCCTCCCCTTTGTGCCCTTCATGGTTTTGGGGCCCATCTCACAAGGGTCATATAACAAGTGTGACCATCATGATCTTCACACCCATGACAAATGAAGCCACAAAAACACCTGATCTGAAGTATAGTCCCCTGTGTTGGAGGAAGGGAAGGTTACGTTAGTATTTGGGGCCCCCCACAGCTTTGGTCTCCCCTCTAGTTACACCCCTGATGATATGTTGCTCAATACACATTTTAACCTCTTTAATGGAAACCCCTGACAAATGTGTTAAGTTTTGTGTGTAATAAGAATGTATTTTTCCAACACACATTGCAGTATGCCATTTGTGAGAGGTAAGTAAATCTCTTTAGATTGTTTTTATCATTTTAATCATTTGAACACCTACCGGTTGATTCAGAAAGCTTTTGTCTTGAATGATCTCACCTTAATTATTTTTTCCTTCAAATATAGGAGGACTGGTGGACGAACTGCCAGTAAGAATACAACATGATGTATAGTTGGTGCATCCCATGGAACCTGGGTAACACTAGTGTGGTTATGGTAACGTGTGTTAAGCAAGTCAGGTAATGCATGTTACTATATTAATGCTTAGATTACCTACAGTAGCGATAAAAAGTATGTTGACCCCTGTGGAAATATATGGATTTCTGCACAAATTGGTAAAAAAATGTGTTCTGATCTTCATCTAAGTCACAACAATAGACAATCTGTAATGATCGCTGCTGCAGCAGGTGTTGCTGGAAGTAGTAGTGCTGCAGCTCAGGCAGTTCTGATGTCTTTCCATGCAAGCTGCATAGCTTTGTCTGTCTTTCCCTGCTGTCAGCTTGTGACTGATTATCATTCACCTGTGTGGGAATCTGCATGTCTGCTCCCATTGGATGACCTCAGTATAAAGATCTGCTTCCTGCAGGGTTTCCTTGGGTTTTCATAGCTTCAGTTTAAGCATGTCTTGCTGTCGCTTCAGCCCCCGATCATGTTTCTTGTTCTAAAGATACTTTGCTGGTTTTGCATCATATATTGGTTCATTGCCAATATATATGCATACCAGCACGTTTATTATTTTCCTTGTATTCGTGTTACGTTGATACATCAGTGTCGCTGATATATACGTACACGAACTGTTTATTTCCTGTGTTCAGTTAGTCAGCCTTCCAGCACGTTTTGGTAGTTTGCGCGTACCGTGAGCACCCGTGCTGAGCTAGTTATCCTGTTCCTGGTCCTGTTTGTGGATTGCGTTCATCTCTGCGAAGAGATAACGAATCCTTCTGAATCCTGTTCTGTTACCGTTTGTGGATTGCGTTCATCTCTGCGAAGAGATAGCGAATCCTTCTGAATCCTGTTCTGTTACCGTTTGTGGATTGCGTTCATCTCTGCGAAGAGATAGCGAATCCTTCTGAGTCCTGTTCCCTGTATTACTCCAGTCCTAGTCAGCGTTCCTGCTTATGTCATATATCGGTTCATTGCCGATATATACATATGTTAGTCAGACGTTACAAATAGTTTCATTGATAGCTGTAATTGTAATACGCTAGGAAAACATACTTATTGTATATTTATCTGTGTTACGTTCATCTATCTTGATCCTGCTATTTCCTGACTATCCTGTCCTGTCTTTGTGAGGCACGCCATCGCCGCAACGCATTGGCTGCCTCATTCCAGTCTGTCTGGTTTTGGACGCTTGCTGTCGCTAAGTAGCCGCTAGCTAGCAAGCGTTCATTCTGTCTACCTGTCCTGATCTCCTCAGTTCTGGTTTATGCGCTCAGCGCTACTTTGCGCTGAGACGTTATAACGAAAGCATTGTTTGTGGCTGTCAGATCTGCACCGGCTCTGTGCGCCACAATCTCCTATTGGAGTCAGTCCTCCCCTCCACTATACTAGGGATAGCCTGTTTCCTCGTGCTGGTGTGTGTACCTCCTCCACGCCAGCTCATGCGTTGCATGCTGACTGTGGAGAATACACCACCAAGCCTTACATTATGAAAACCCCATTACCAATCCCCATTGTGGGGGGGATTCCCAGAAAGTATGACACTGTTAATTATGGTTCCTGTTCCTTTAAGAAATTTGAAGAACTTAGCTCTGAAACAGAAAATGAGTTTGTTTCTGAATGTGCCAGGTTCCTGGCCAATCCTGATCTCCAAGCGACTCCTGTTTCAACCTGGGCACTCCAACTAAGTTATATTTTGTTTAAAGGGGAATTATTCCAGTGGGCATTTGATGTTCTCAATCATTCCGATTTGAAAGAGAGACCGCTGGAATTTCTAGCGTTTGTGATCCATAACTGGTTGCGCATAGATCCATTGCCTTTTCCTCTTAATGAACTCCTGGCAGCAGGCCAATCAGCTACTCCTTCAATTGCTTGCGAAAATGTTCAGCAAGCAGAAAGTGTTACTGATAATTTTCCTGCAGCCTTGAATAAATCACCAAAAACAGCAGGGTCTAAGGCAAAACGCAAACATTCTAAGAAACGTGTCCGATCTGCAGAGTCGTTATCCTTAGCGACTGAGACCTATAATGAGATTCTGCCATTAACAGATAATGAAATGCAATTGTCTTTCAGGGGAGTTAAATGGACTTATGAAACTACTAATGAACTTTCCTCCCTGGCTAGGGAAAATAAAGATTTTTGTTTAAAAGAACTATCTGAGTATGATTATGAGGAGATATTACAGAGTATTGAACAAATCAACTTATTTGTGAAGCAAGGAAAGTTTGCATACACTACAGTTCAGCACTTGCTACAGGTATTGGAGATTCTTAGGAATAAGGAATCTGCCAATCACCTGCTAATTAACCCAATATATGTCCCTGCTACAATCATATCTGCAAACCATGATCTGCCTGTTAAGTATGCTTGGAATCCTCCATTTGAGAAAGGAGAGATGGAAACTCTGGTCAATGAATGGAAGAATGATTCAAGTTCATTTTGTCAATTTTACAGTGCAAAAAGTGAATTAGTATTGAATGCATGCATTAAGTCTGCCTATAACCTAATAAAAACTGGTGTGTGTGGGTATGACTTTGTGGCTCCATTGATTGATGTGTGGGAACTGATTTTGGATGATTTTTATGTGACTCCGAATTCGCAAATTTGGCGTTCTGACCCGCCTGCTTCAGCACCTTTGGCTGATTCAGCAGGTGATTCGGAGCTCTTTTTGTGTGAAATTGAAGTTCCTGCAATTCCACCCTGTACCATGGATAACTCAGTGTTACTTACCAGTAAAACAGAAGCCACTGATACATTCTTAACCTTGCCCTGCGCAAATTTCTCAGCAGAGAATCCAGAGGTCCTGCTGACTTCCGAGTCCAGCCTAGCCAGTACTCATGACTCTTTGTTCAGTGAAACAGACACCAGAAAAATCTTGCCTGCCTCTGCAAACACTTCTGCAGAAATTACCTGTGTTAATAAAGTTCAACTCCTGTCTGATCCAGCAGATGCCAATAGATGCACTACATCAGTTTCCGAGACCCAGCAATCCTGTCTAGAAACCTCAGAACCCCAGCATCTGAATTTTCCAATTTTACAAATGAATGGTGATTCAGATGCGCAAACATTGTGTCTTGATCTTCCTGTTTCTACACCTCGCTCTAGTTTCGTGAATAGCTCAGAGCATCTGCTATGTGAACCTGAAATCGCAGAATTATTACCTTGTTCAGAAAATGTTCCAGTAAATTTGCCCTGTACCATGAATTGTGCAGTAGATCTCTCAAATGAAACTCAGGTCACAGAATCATTATGCTGTCCAGCAGGTGCTTCCATGGTTTTGCCCTGCAATATGGACTGTTCAGTGATCCTGTCCAGTGAAGCTGTGGTCGCAGAGTCTTATGCTTCACCCAGTACTTTGGATACTTCAAACCCTCTAGCAGAGGAGTCTGAGGCACTGCTTACCTCAGTTGGTGTTGCAGTAATATTCACTTGTCTAGCAGCTGTTTTGGAATTACAGTCTGCTCTAATAAAACTTGATGAATTTCTGCCCAGCAAAGCAGAAGCCATTGAAATACTGTCCTCGTCAGCAAGTGTGTTAGATACCTTGCCCTGTATACAGTCTGATTTAACCAATGTTGTTGAGTCCCTCTCCAGTGTTGTAACAGCCGAGGAACTCCAGCCCTGTCCTCTGAATGTTTCAGAAGTCTTGCCCTGTAACATGGATAATTCTGATTCTCTGGTCAAAATAATAGAAATCTCAGAATTTCAGTCCGGTCTGATGAGTGTTCCAGAAACCCAGCCCTGTATCCTGAAAGATTCTGGTTCTCTGGCCGCTGTGGCAGAGGTTCCAGAGTCCCCTTCCTGTCCAGGGAATTCCTCAGTTTTGCCTAGTCCAGTGGGGGCTGCTGCAATACTGACTTGTTCTGCAGCGCCTCATGAGCTCCAATCCAGTGTATTAGATGAGTCTCTGTCCAGTCCAGAGGTAGTTGTGGAGTCCCTATCTGGTTCAGTGCATACATCAGAAGATTTGTCCTGTCTTGTTAGTGCCCCTGAATCTGATTTGTTACTGACTTTGCTGGAATCAGCGACATCTAAGTCTGATCCTGCATTCTCGTGTAAAAGTCCAGTAGTTGCGAAGTCTAGTCATGATGATTTTTTTTTGGCCAGTCCTGGTTTTGGTCCTGTCTTGGCTGACCCTGAGGCTCACAGTTCCTTGACATGCCCAGAGGTTTCTCTTGTGCCAGTGTGCCCAGATGTTCTTTGTGTGCCAGAATGCCCAAGTGTGTCTAAGGTGTTAGCGTGCTCTGATGCTTCCTTAGTGGGAACATGTTCTGATGTTGCCAGTCTGCCTGCATGCCCAGAGATGGTTCTGGTCCCTGAAAGCCCTGATCTTGATGTTTGTCCTTGTGGCCCTGACTCGGGAATTGCCCTAGGTTCCATAGGGGTTCTTGATAGTTCTCCATGTGAGCCTAAGGGGCATTCTGACCTATGGGGATCTCTTTGGAGCTTCAAGGTGTTCTGGGAGGTCTCTGAGAAAACTTGTCCTGGTGCCTTGGACTGGTTCAACAGTGGGTTTTGTGTTGGTAAAGACAGTCCCGGTGGGCATTGCAAAGGCTTTGGCGTTTCTGAACGGTTTCTGAAGACGGTGGGTATCGCTCAGGGAGTTTCGGAGGGCTTTCTTCTGGAAATCATGGTTCTGATGGGTGTCACACTGGGGCTTGTAGTACTGATGGGCATGGTTCTGTAGGTTCTGGTTCTGATGGGTCCAGTCTTGTGGGGACTGATTCTGGAATTCGGGTCTTGCCGGGCTGTCCCGGTCATCATGAATTATCAGTCAGACTGTTTTGTTGGGAATTTCAGTTTTGAAAAGCGTCTGGAATCCGCTTTTAAGGGCGGGGGTACTGTAATGATCGCTGCTGCAGCAGGTGTTGCTGGAAGTAGTAGTGCTGCAGCTCAGGCAGTTCTGATGTCTTTCCATGCAAGCTGCATAGCTTTGTCTGTCTTTCCCTGCTGTCAGCTTGTGACTGATTATCATTCACCTGTGTGGGAATCTGCATGTCTGCTCCCATTGGATGACCTCAGTATAAAGATCTGCTTCCTGCAGGGTTTCCTTGGGTTTTCATAGCTTCAGTTTAAGCATGTCTTGCTGTCGCTTCAGCCCCCGATCATGTTTCTTGTTCTAAAGATACTTTGCTGGTTTTGCATCATATATTGGTTCATTGCCAATATATATGCATACCAGCACGTTTATTATTTTCCTTGTATTCGTGTTACGTTGATACATCAGTGTCGCTGATATATACGTACACGAACTGTTTATTTCCTGTGTTCAGTTAGTCAGCCTTCCAGCACGTTTTGGTAGTTTGCGCGTACCGTGAGCACCCGTGCTGAGCTAGTTATCCTGTTCCTGGTCCTGTTTGTGGATTGCGTTCATCTCTGCGAAGAGATAGCGAATCCTTCTGAATCCTGTTCTGTTACCGTTTGTGGATTGCGTTCATCTCTGCGAAGAGATAGCAAATCCTTCTGAGTCCTGTTCCCTGTATTACTCCAGTCCTAGTCAGCGTTCCTGCTTATGTCATATATCGGTTCATTGCCGATATATACATATGTTAGTCAGACGTTACAAATAGTTTCATTGATAGCTGTAATTGTAATACGCTAGGAAAACATACTTATTGTATATTTATCTGTGTTACGTTCATCTATCTTGATCCTGCTATTTCCTGACTATCCTGTCCTGTCTTTGTGAGGCACGCCATCGCCGCAACGCATTGGCTGCCTCATTCCAGTCTGTCTGGTTTTGGACGCTTGCTGTCGCTAAGTAGCCGCTAGCTAGCAAGCGTTCATTCTGTCTACCTGTCCTGATCTCCTCAGTTCTGGTTTATGCGCTCAGCGCTACTTTGCGCTGAGACGTTATAACGAAAGCATTGTTTGTGGCTGTCAGATCTGCACCGGCTCTGTGCGCCACAATCTCCTATTGGAGTCAGTCCTCCCCTCCACTATACTAGGGATAGCCTGTTTCCTTGTGCTGGTGTGTGTACCTCCTCCACGCCAGCTCATGCGTTGCATGCTGACTGTGGAGAATACACCACCAAGCCTTACACAATCACAGTCTGCTTAACCACTTTGGCCCCATCTACACAATACGATTCTTTGTGTGATTCGATTATGATTCTATTTACGATCCGATTAAATCCGACATGTCAATTGGGATTCGATTCGATTCATTTCAATTTGCCATTGTTTTGCAATGGCAAATCGAAATGAATCAAATCGAATCCTGATCAGACATGTTGGATTTAATCAGATGGTGAATAGAATCGTAATCTAATTGTACAAAGAATCGTATCGTGTAGATTGGGCTTTCGGCCTTCAATCATTTTTCAACTTGCATCCGAGCAATTTTTACCTCCCATTCATTCACCAATAACTTTATCACTACTTATCACAATGAATTGATCTATATCTTGTTGTTTTTTTCCCGCCACCAATTAGGATTTCTTTGGGTGGTACATTTTGCTAAGAATTATTTTTTTCTACTTGCATTTTAACAGGAATATTAAGAAAAAAAATTGGAAAAATTCATTATTCCTCAGTTTTCAATACAATAATACAATACAATAACATTTGTAAAGCGCTTTTCTCCCATAGGACTCAAAGCGCATAGTTGTGTCTCAGATTAATACAGGGTTTCAGGCTGGGTTGTGTTACAGAGGAGATAGTCAGATGTTCATGAATGCCAGACTGAAAAGGTAGGTTTTCAGTTTAGACTTAAATGCTTCCAGGGATGGGGCTGTCCTGATTGGGTGTGGCAGGGAGTTCCAAAGTGTAGGGGCAGCATGACAAAAGGCTCTGTCTCCAAAGGTTTTGAGGTGGACTCTGGGGGTGACCAAGGTGTTACGTCCTTTTGATCTAAGATTGTGGGGGGTGTGATGTAGTTGCAACAAGTCCTTCAGGTATCCAGGGCCCAGATTGTGCAAGGATTTGAATGTCAGTAAGCCAATCTTAAACAGAATTCTCCATTTTATCGGTAGCCAGTGGAGTGAGCTCAGGGTTGGTGTTATGTGGCAATGGCGGGGTTGGCTCGTTAACAGCCTTGCGGCGGTATTCTGTACTAATTGCAGGCTGCGTAAGTCTTTCTTATGCAGGCCTGTGTAGAGGACGTTGCAGTAGTCTAACCTTGATGTGACGAAGGCATGAACTAGGGTTGGAAGATCCTCTGAAGGAATTAGGTGTTTAATCCTTGCAATATTCCTTAGGTGAAAGAAGGAATGTTTCACAACAGCTGAGATTTGATTCCTGAAGCTTAATTTCCCATCAATCAGTACTCCCAGGCTGCGCACACAGTCTGAGTTGTTCAGGTCTGAGCTCCCTATCCTTAGCGGTGTTGGTTGAGACTGGAGCTGCTTTGCTGTTGAGCCCTGGCCCTCGATAACAAGAACCTCAGTTTTGTCAGCATTAAGTTTTAGCCAATTATTATTCATCCACTCCTGAAGCTCAGCTAAGCATGCGTTTATTTGTGGAGTAGGGTCTGTGACATCAGGTTTGAATGACAAATATAGCTGGGTGTCATCAGCATAGCAATGATATGTCAGGCCATGTTTTTGTATGTGTGGCAGCATGTATATGGTGAACAGTAAAGGGGATAATATTGCGCCCTGAGGTACACCGTATTTTAGTGGTACAGGGTTGGAGAGGAAGGGCCCTAAGGCTACCCTTTGTGTTCTGCCAGCCAGGAAGGAGTTGAACCACCGCAGAACAATGCCATCTATACCACAGTACTCTTGTAGCCTGTTGAGTAAGATTTCATGATCGACTGTGTCAAAAGCCGCTGAGAGGTCGAGCAAAATCAGGATGGAACATTGACCCTTGTCTCTTGCAATGAGCAGATCATTGCAAATCTGGGTGAGGGCTGTTTCACAGCTGTGATATTTCCTGAAACCAGATTGAAGAGGGTCAAGGATGTTGTTTCTGGAGAGCCTGGCTTCAAGTTGGAGGTAGACAGCCTTTTCAATAACTTTTCCCAGAAAGGGGAGGTTTGAGACAGGTCTGTAGCTGTTTAGAGCATCTGGGTCTAAGGATGGTTTCTTGAGTAGAGGCCTGACGATTGCTTCTTTCAGAGTAGAGGGAAACCACCCTTCTTGTAAGGAGCCGTTGACTATTTTGTGGAATGCCGGTGTAAATAGTTCAGGGCATTTCAACATGAACTTAGTGGGGCCAGGGTCCAGATCGCAGGTAGTCTGGCGAAGGTTTGAGAGGATATCCAAGATGTCTTTTTCAGTGATTACCTTAAAATCAGACCATGGTGGTAGGCTATTTTTGCACCTGTTATATGGCTCTGCATGGGTTTCTGGGGCTGTGAATTGAATGGCAGATCGTATGGAGGAGACTTTGTCTGAGAAGAAGTGGGCAAATTTCTCGCACAGTTCCTGTGAAGGTCTGATGCTGGATTTCCTGCAAGATGGATTGCAGAGACTGTCAACCGTGCGGAAGAGTTGGGCAGGTCTGTTGGCTGCATTTGCAATTTCGTGAGACAGGAATAAGGACTTCTTTTTGTTAATCATCGTTTGATATTTTTCCAGGTGAGCAATTAGGGAAAGTTTGTCATCAGGAGACTGATGTTTGCGCCACCTTCGTTCCAGTCTGCGTCCCTGTTTCTTTAGTTCCTTTATAGAGTTGTCAAACCAGCGAGCGTGATGTAATGGTGCGGAACGTTTAATCTTTAAGGGAGCTATGGCGTCAAAAGCGGCTGAGACATCGTGGTTATATTTAAGGACCATGGATTCAAGGCCTAAGTTGTGATCTGTCAGTCCACCTAGATTGAGGCTGTTCTGAAGGTGTTGGGGTGTCAAACCTTTCAAGGAACGATATTTTATTAGTTCTTTCACTTGGTGTTTTGTAGCCGGTGCTGTAAAGGAGAAGTGGACAGTGTGGTGGTCTGACCAAACTACTGGATCAATTTCCACATTGGATATTAGGAGTTCTGAATGGAAAATGAGGTCCAAAGTGTGTCCTTTTTTGTGGGTAGGGAGGTTGACGGCTTGAGAGAAGCCCAGTTCATTCATGGAGAGAAGTAGCTTAGTTCCAAATTGGGAAGAGTGTGTATCGACCCGTGCGTTAAAGTCTCCAAGAATTATCCACCTAGGGTGTTTCAGTGTTTTCAGGCATTATAGCGTTAAAATAATACATGCTACCATAATTAAAACCCACACATTTTATTTGTCCTGGTTATTACACCATTTAAATTATGTCCCTATCACAATGTATGGCGCCAATATTTTATTTAGAAATAAAGGTGCATTTTTTTAGTTTTGCGTCCATCACTATTTACAAGCTTATAATTAAAAAAAAATATTAGTTGTATACCCTCTTCACATGCATATTTACTATTTACTATTTGAGATACAGTGAGATTTTTTGTTTTTCTATCCTGTGAGCGAGCACGCTCGCTGACAGGAACTACAAGGAGGACGTGATTTTCTTTTTCAGAAAGACTGCGCCCTCTGAAAAGAAGCCGTCGGTTTTTCTACCGGAGACTTAGATCAATGAATGGGAACAATGTTCCCATTCATTGATCTCTGGGCTACTGTGAAGGTGGCACGGGAGCACGCGATTGAGCACAGCAGCAGAGCAGCAGCTTTTTGGACGTGAAAGTCACGTTCAACAGTTGAAAATGGTTAAACTAATACCACACAAATAATTAAATGTTTTCATGTTTTTATTGAACACACCATGTAAACATACACAGTGCAGGTGGAAAAGGTAGGTGAACCCTTGGATTTGATAACTCTTTGAACCTCCTTTGGCAGCAATAACTTCAACTAAACGTTTCCTGTAGTTGCAGATCATGTGCACAATGGCCAGGAGTAATTCGTGACCATTCCTCTTTACAGATATCACGCTGATACATGATGAGGTAACGTACAAGTGTATACACATACAGTAGTACGTAAAGCGTAGTCAGGATCAGGCCGTAGTCGTACACAAAGTCAGAGGTATTGAGGTACAGAGTAGCAAGGCAATATCGTAGTCAATAAACAGGCAGGGTCATACACATAAGTCAGATGTCAGTCGTATTGTAAGGATCAGGCAATAACAAAGTCAGGGACAGGCCGAGTCGAACACGTGTATCAGATGGCAGTGGTACAGAAGGACAAGACAAGAGCAAGGTCAAGAGGCAGGCAAAAGTTGGTACACAGATAAATATACAATAAGATGTTACTTCAATATATTACGATAATATATAATATAACTACAAAATACAAGACTGACTAACTAGAGTACATATATATTGTGCATCGACACAATATATTAATGTAGCTCTCGAATCTCACTAGCTAGGCTAAGAACCAGCAAATTGATTAGTATCAAGGCCAGCGAGCAAGTGAATACTCTGGCCTTAAATAACCAGGAGGCAGAGCACAAGCCCAGCCCCCAGAAATGACACCACCTCCTGCAAAAAGGTGTCAGCTGATGACATCACTGCTGACATCCCATCAGACATGCCTCCTCAGCCTATAAAGACAGCTCTGAGCGTCCTGCCAGAACCAACACGCCGACCCACATCTCTAGGGTAGCCGGGGATGCCATCATTCTGATTCATGTCTACAGGAAAGCCGGGGATGCCTTTGATCAAAGAGGAAGAGGAAGCTTGCTCCAGCTGCTCCAAACTATCAGATCAGCTTGCATAGACCACACCAGGTAAGTTTGTTACATTACCCCCCCTCGAGGAGTGGACTCCGGACACTCCCCACCTGGCTTACCAGGATGTTGATAATGGAATTCCTGAATTAATTTATCGGCATGAATTTGCTGTGCAGGAACTCAGCATCTTTCTTCAGGGCCAATCCCTTCCAATCCACCAAATACTGTAACGAACCACAAACTTTTCTAGAATCTAGAATTCTCTCAACTTCATATTCGGGTTTACCATCCACCTCAACTGGAGGGGGAGGAGCCGAAGGTGAAATAGTGTTAGCAACTGCTTTTAAAAGAGAGACATGGAAAGATTTAACTCCCTAATAGACTGGGTTAGTGTCACCCTATACACCACATCATTGATTTTCTCCTGAATGGGATAGGGACCAATAAATCTAGGACCCAACTTTGCAGAAGGATGGCGTAAGGGAATATTGCAGGTAGACACCATCACCATATCTCCTGGGGAAAATTCAAACTCTGGTGAGCGACGGCATCGGCATAAAGTTTCTGACAAGAAACGTCATTCTGCAAATTTTGCTGAACCTGAGGCCAAATCTGCTGAATGTGAGTGCTACACTCCTCCAAAGCTGGGAAAGGAAAGGTAGAGGATGGGAAGAAAGTAAATTTGGGATTCTAACCCATCACTATCCAAAACGGTGATAACTTGGTGGAAGAGTTAGGTAGGTTATTAAATGCAAACTAAGCAAATGGCAAATACTCTAACCATGATTCTTGGCAGTCTGACACGAAACAGCTGAGAAACTGTTCTAATGACTGGTTAGTTCTCTCTGTCTGACCATTAGTCTCAGGGTGAAAGCCAGAAGAGAAAGACAGCTTGATACCCAAAAGATCACTAAAAGCACGCCAGAACCGGGAAATAAACTGGACCCCTCTGTCTGACACAATATTCTCAGGAATGCCATGTAAGCGAAACAAGTGTATAATGAAGAGTCTACAAAGAGAGGCACAAAATGTGCCATGTTACTGAAACGAATTACCCAAATTACTTTTTTTTACCTCCAGAGGGAGGTACGTCTATCACGAAATCCATTGAGAGGTGGGACTAAGGTCTCAATGGAATTGGTAGTGGCATAAGATGACTCCGGGGGGCAGCCCGGGACACCTTACTTCTGACACAAGTAGGACAAGCTGCCACAAAAGCTTTACAGTCTTTATTAATAGAAGGCCACCATACATGACGAGACAGAAGATTTAGAGTTTTAACCTCTCCAGGGTGCCCTGCCAATTTAGAATAATTAAATACTTGAAGTATCTGAAGACGTAAATGCAAGGATACAAGATCAACTCCAGGGTTTTTTTCAGGAGGACTATCCTGTTGGAAAGGCTGTAATGTATCATACAAATCTGGAAATTCCTGAGTGTGGGTGGTGGCCAAAACACTGTGCGTGGGCACAATCTTTTTAGGGGGAAGGTCCTGAGACGATTCAGGTTCGAAGGTTCTGGATAAGGCGTCCGCCTTTACATTCTTGGACCCAGTTTTATAAGTGATTACAAAATTAAAATGGGAAAAAACAATGCCCATTGTGCTTGCCTGGGATTAAGCCTTTTAGCCCCCTCAATATATTCTAGATTTTTGTGATCTGTATAGACTGTGATTGGATGATTTGCTCCATCTAGCCAATGCCTCCACTCCTCGAAAGCCATTTTAACAGCCAGCAGTTCTCGGTTACCAATATCATAATTGCGTTCTGTTGGAGTAAATTTCTTGGAAAAGAAGGCACAAGGATGTAACCATTCCAGCCAGCCGGAAAACTGAGAAAGAACGGCTCCCACATCCAATTCTGAAGCATCAACCTCTACAGGGGCAAACGTAGGATTTTTAAGGGGGGGATTCCTGAAAGGTCCAGAAGCACTTATGTCCTCGAGTGCTTCCGAATACAGGTGGCTCCATACTGCCCATGCACAAAAGTGCGCTGGCGTATTACGGAGCTGTCTATCTTTGGAAGTACTCAAGGACACAAGTGTTTCTGAGGGCTTCTGGTAGCAGCAAATTTGAACGGGGTACAGCACTGGGACAACTCCCCGAGAGAGGAACGGGAGATAGACTTAGTTTGGACAATTCAGTGGAATATGCCACATAGTGTCACATAGCGCAAGCGATACCCATATGATGCAGGGATATATGCATCTGCGGAAGATGGCGGCGCTATATAAATACTAAATAATAATATTTTGCCTCACCAGAATTGCACTTTTATTTAGCTTTCCTGTATGACAAGAAGACACAGCCAGCACTAGGGGAAGAGGGAAACAAAGGTGAATGAAAGAGGCTGGTGCACACCAAGAGTGCTTCTGAGTGTTTTTCAGATCAACAGTGATTTGAAAAGCGCTTGGCTAATGTTACCCTATGACAGTGTTCTCACAGCAGCGTTGTGACTTTTTCAAAATCGCACGTATACTCCATGTAGCATGTTTTTGAGCGATTCATTCAAAAATCGCTCTGAAAATCGCCTCACAAAATCACACTCACAAATTGCTAGCGATTGCTATTGTCATTTTGGCGTTGCACTAGCCCAGAGAGAGGAGTGGAGAAATTGAGAATAGCCTGAGATGGAGCAGAGAACTTATCTGTATTGCAGTCCCACATCAGACAGGTTACTTGCCTGTAATCGGACCCCTGTCCCTGCCAGTCTCCCACACAAGTCAGAAAGAAGCCCTCCTGGAGTCTAGGGACTGTCAAAAACTTTTCAACTTGTTTAACACCTTATCCACACATGCAGTCATTATAACAATGGGGAGAGACCAGACAGATGTTTGCCCACGGACCCTGAGTCCAGGCAAGCTCTGCATCATGCTGTGCATATTTACCAGCTTGCCTGCCCTCTAATTGCATCATGTCTGACACTTCTGTGCTGTGGAGAGTCCGGGACTCCAGAATCAACATTCTCTCACTGCAGGCTGCATCTCAGGCTTCCCTGGCTGAATACACAGCTCAGTGCAGGGGGGGGGGGGGTGTTCCAGACACCCGGAATAGCCCCCTCCGTTCGCCAGTGCTCTATAATAGAGGGTAAATTCACATCAGGATGAGTGAGGATGGGAGCAGAGCAAAAAGCTGTTTTCCGGTCAGAAAAAAGCTTTGTATGCCTGCAGAGACCAATTGACCGGATCTGCATCTTTCTTTGTCAAGTCAGTTAGAGGGGCAACCAGAGAGGAGAAATTCTTAATAAACCTGCGATAGTAATTGGCAAAGCCAATGAACCGCTGAAGGGCCTTGAGGCCTTTGGGGGGTGACCAATCCAGTACTGCTGATAGTTTTTTCTCGTCCATAGACAGACCAGTGTCAGAAATCACATAACCCAGGAAGGGAACTTGTGTAACCTCAAATAGGCATTTCTCAAATTTAGCAAATAAAGAATTCTCCCTCAACTTCTGCAGAACAAATCTCACATGACCCCGATGCTCGGACAATGAATTAGAATATATTAGAATGTCGTCCAAGTAGACGACAACAAATCTCCCCAACACATCTCTGAATATATCATTTACAAAGTCTTGGAACACAGCAGGTGCGTTACACAGTCCAAAGGGCATGACCATATACTCATAGTGACCGTCTTAAGTATTAACCCCCTTGGCGGTATGAAAAATACCGCCAGGGGGCAGCGCAGCAGTTTTTTAAAAAAAATAAAAAAATTTTAAATCATGTAGCGAGCCCAGGGCTCGCTACATGATAGCCGCTGCTCAGCGGCATCCCCCCACCCTTTTCGATCGCCTTCGGCGATCTCCGATCAGGAAATCCCGTTCAAAGAACGGGATTTCCTGGAGGGCTTCCCCCGTCGCCATGGCGACGGGGCGGGATGACATCGACGTCATTGGGAGACCCGATCCACCCCTCGGCGCTGCCTGGCACTGATTGGCCAGGCAGCGCACGGGGTCGGGGGGGGCGCGCGCCGCACCGGATAGCGGCGATCGGCGATCGGGGTGCTGGCGCAGCTAGCAAAGTGCTAGCTGCGTCCAGCAAAAAAAAATTATTTAAATCGGCCCAGCAGGGCCTGAGCGGCACCCTCCGGCGGCTTACCCCGTGTCACACACGGGGTTACCGCTAAGGAGGTTAAAGGCTGTTTTCCACTCATCCCCTTGGCGTATTCTGATCAAATTATAAGCACCCCGTAAATCAAGTTTGGAGAAGATTCTGGCACCTGACACCTGAGCGAATAGGTCATCGATTAATGGCAGAGGGTATCGGTTCTTTACCGTAATCTTGTTTAACCCTCTGTAATCGATAAATGGACGGAGTTCACCATCCTTTTTTTCCACAAAGAAAAAGCTAGCGCCGGCTGGTGATGTGGACTGTGTAATGAACCCCTTTTCTAGATTTTCCTTGATGTATTCTCCCATTGCTACTTTTTCAGGGCCTGTAAGATTGTAAAGATGACCTCGTGGGGGCATGGTCCCAGGTAACAGGTCAATGGGACAATCATAAGATCTGTGCGGTGGTAGTTTGTCAGCTGATTGAGGAGAAAATACATCAGAAAAATCTATGTAGGGTTGTGGTAGAACACTCTGTTTGAACTCAAGACTAAGAAGAGGAACGCCCCTTAAACAATTATCCTGACAATGATGTGACCAGTTGGTAAGTTGACCTGTACACCAGTCTATGTGAGGGTTGTGACGTTGTAACCAGGGTAATCCCAATATGAGAGGACTGGACGGCATTTTAAGCATATACAATTTAATTTTTTCATAATGTAAAGCTCCAACTTGAACAGAAATCTCAGGTGTAATGGTAATGGGAGTTTTAGTCTGCAATGGCGTATCATCAATAGCAGTAACATAAAGCTTGCTCTGCAGAGGTATGGCAGGAATACCCAGAGTGGTTGCAAAGGTGGTATCAATGAAGTTCCCTGCTGCACCAGAATTGATAAAGGCCTCAGACTGAAGCGACTTATCACCCCAATGTATAATAACTAGTACCAAAATTTTCTTAATTTTTTTTTTATCAATCATTTTTTTATTGTAATTTTCTTAATTTTAACGGGAAAAACTAGCTTGCCCAAGTGAAGTTCCCCAACTTCACCTAGGCGCTGGATTTTTTCCGAAGCCTTTTTTTGCAGAGCAAGTTTGAGCAAAATGACCCTTCTCCCCACAATACATACACAATCCTTCCTGCCTCCTCCTAAGCTTCTCCGAAGGTGACAATCGGGAGAAGCCTAGTTGCATGGGTTCATCCCTGTGAAGGATTGCGGAATAGCCGCCGCGTGCTCTGACGGCAGGGCGGCTACTACCGCGTCCAGTCCGGCGGTTTACGCGCGGCGACATGTGTCTGATGTGGTACAGCCTTCCTGTGCACATAGGCTGAGGAATACACGCGCGCACGCGGAAAGACAGAAGCTTGATGGGAAGCAGAGAGGGATCAACTGACTCCCTTGGTCAGCTGATCCCAGGATGTATGCGGATTGGCTGGAGGAGGCTAGGCGGCACTGATCAGCGCTGCACTATATAACCACTCGTCCCTCAGTCTCACGTTGTCTGCCGTTGCAAATGCTTTATGTGTTGGCACACATACCTCAGTCAGATCCCACAGTGTGTTAGAACCGGGAGGACATGGGAAATCACACTGAGCTAGATTATTCTCGCTATGTTATGTTATAGACTAGTTCAAGGGTGTTGTGACTACGGACCTCACACCCAAGCCTAGGATACTGTGTTAATGCTATGCTATGCTATAGACTAGTTCCAGGGTGTTGTGACTACGGACCTCACACCCAAGACTAGCACTGTGTACTTGTATTACCTTAGTCGCCTCTAGGGTGTAGAGAGCTAGGATCTCACATCCAGTTAGGGCAAGTCTGTTCATCTTAGCAGCAGGGCATCCTGCAATCAAGCCTAGGCCCCTCTCCTAGGGAGCCTTTAGCCTATAGGGATTCCCCCACAGTCTGGGGTGAATTCCCTTCTTCTTCTAACTTCCAGCTCCTCTGGTGGGTCTCACTCAAAGTGCTACTGTTACACCAAACACTCATATCTCAGGTGTCCAGAGGTTAGACATACCTGCATTATTGGTGATTCTGCAGATCATCCATAATCTGGTGTATATCTGCATTGCTGGTGATTCTGCAGATCACCAATAATCAGATTCTCTCTCTGCGTGTTGACACCAATCGTTACAATCCCCAGTATTAGAATTACTTGACCTAAGGTTCCCTGAGACGGAATAGACCTTACCCTGACTTCAGTGTCTAATCCGCATGTCAACCTTTATGGCCAGAGATATAGCATCCTCAAGATTCCTAGGCTCAGGATGGCTTACCAATACATTGTTTACAGAATCGGCTGGGCCGAAAAATAATTGGTCTAAGAGCGCTGCCCCACCCCATTTGACTGATAATGACTAGAGATGCGAGCGAACAGTTCACCAGCGAATCTCTATGTGTCTGCACTACTTCTGGGTCGCTATGACCCGTAGTAGTACGCATGAGCTTGACGTCACTCATGACGTCATAACGAAGTCAGGGACAGGCCGAGTCGAACACGTGTATCAGATGGCAGTGGTACAGAAGGACAAGAGCGAGGTCAAGAGGCAGGCAAAAGTTGGTACACAGTTAAATATACAATAAGATGTTACTTCAATATATTACGATAATATATAATATAACTACAAAATACAAGACTGACTAACTAGAGTACATATATATTGTGCGTCTACACAATATATTAATGTAGCTCTCGAATCTCACTAGCTAGGCTAAGAACCAGCGAACTGATTAGTATCAAGGCCAGCGAGCAAGTGAATACTCTGGCCTTAAAGGGAACCTTAACTGAACGGGGGATAAAGAGTTTCACTTACCTGGGGCTATTACCAGCCCTCTGCAGCAGTCCTGTGCCCTCGGCGCCGCTGTAGAATCCTCTGGTCCCCCACTGTCACTTAGTTTCGTTTTTGACGACTCACCAGTCGCCGGCCGCCACGCGTATTATTGGACGCATTCACCAATGCAATTAGCGCTATTGCGGACCGCAACGCATATCTACGCGTGCGGAATGCGGCGACGCGTCTTTTTGTACGCGTTGCGGTCCTCAATAGCGCTAATTGCATTGGTGAATGCGTCCAATAATACGCATGGCGGCCGGCGACTGGTGAGTCGTCAAAAACGAAACTAAGTGACAGCGGGGGACCAGAGGATTCCAGAGCGGCGCCGAGGGCACAAGACTGCTGCAGGGGGCTGGTAATAGCCCCAGGTAAGTGAAACTCTTTACTCCCCGTTCAGTTAAGGTTCCCTTTAAATACCCAGGAGGCAGAGCACAAGCCCAGCCCCCAGAAATGACACCACCTCCTGCAAAAAGGTGTCAGCTGTTGACATCACCGCTGACACCCCATCAGACACGCCTCCTCAGCCTATAAAGACAGCTCTGAGCTGCGCGCGTCAAAACCAACACGCCGACCCACATCTCTAGGGGAGCCGGGGATCCCATCATAGTGATTCACGTCTACTGGGAAGCCGGGGATGCCTTTGATCAAAGAGGAAGAGGAAGCTTGCTCCAGCTGACTAAACTATCAGAGCAGCGTGCATAGACCACACCAGGTAAGTTTGTTACAACAGAACTGTTTCAGTTCAGCAATATTCTTGGGATGTCTGGTGTAAATCGCATTCTTGAGGTCATGCCACAGCATCTCAATCAGGTTGAGGTCAGGACTCTGACTGGGCCACTCCAGAAGACGTATTTTCTTCTGTTTAAAGGGACACTGTAGGGGGGTGGGGGAAAATGAGTTGAACTTACCCGGGGCCTCTAATGGTCCCCCCAAGACATCCTGTGCCTGCGCAGCCACTCACCGATGCTCCAGCCCCGCCTCCAGTTCACTTCTGGAATTTCAGACTTTTAAAGTCTGAAAACCACTGTGCCTGCGTTGCCGTGTCCTCGATCCCGCTGATGTCACCAGGAGCATACTGCGCAGGCCCAGTGTGGTCTGTGTCTGTGCAGTATGCCCCTAGTGACATCAGGGGGATCGAGGGCATGGCAACGCAGGCGCAGTGGTTTTCAGACTTTAAAGTCTGAAATTCCAAGAGTGAACCGGAGGCGGGGCCGGAGCATCAGTGGCTACGCGGGCACAGGATGTCTGCGGGGGACCTTTAGAAGCCCCGGGTAAGTTCAACTCATTTTCCCCCGACCCCCCCACAGTATCCCTTTAAGCCATTGTGATGTTGATTTACTTCTATGCTTTGGGCAGTAGTCTTGTTGTAACATCCATCTTCTGCTGAGCTTTAGCTGGTAGACAGATGGCCCTAATTTCTCCTGCAAAAATGTCTTGATAAACTAGGGAATTCATTTTTCCTTCGACGATAGCAATCCGTACAGGCCCTGACGCAGCAAAGCAGCCCCAAACCCAGGGCCGGAGCTACCATAGGAAAAAATGGGCAATTGCCCCAGAGCCTGTAGGGGTGTCCCTCCCCCATCTTAACTGTTGCTCCCCAGGGACTCTGCAGAGTCTGTTAATTTGGGACTGGGAGGTGATTGGGGGAGGGTCAGCAGCCAGCTCAGGGGCCCAGGAGGGAAATTTGGCTGCAACAAAGGGCCTCTAATGGTGCTTTTTGGTCGGGGGGTGTCTGTTGGGGGCCCCCCAAGCTAATTTTGCCCTAGGGCCCAATTGTTACTTGAACCGGCCCTGCCCAAACCATGATGCCCCCACTACCATACTTCACAGTTCGGATGAGATTTTGATGTTGGTGTGCTGTGCCTTTTTCTCCACACATAGGGCTTGATTCACTAAGATAAATAGCTTGCAGGAGGTTTAAAAGGCATTTTATAACAATGTGTGAAAATATCTCCTAGTAGAAAACTCTGGCAAAAAAGTGAATTGCACATGAGCCCTTGGGCCATATACAATTCACTTTTTCACCTGCGTTTTCTCCTGGGAGATAATTTTTCATCTTCAATTTAAAAAAGTTTTCCAGCACTTTTTCACCCAAAAAAGTACCAAAAAGTAGGTGAAAATGTAATATTCATTTTTTTTTTTGTATTTTCTTGCTTTCTGGTGGCTTAACAAGCATTTTATTGACAAGTTTATAAATATTATCTAGGAGAAAACTCAGGTGAAAAAGTTAATTGTCTATGGCCCCATCTGTCCTAAAGTGAACCCGAGGTGAGAGAGATATGGAGGCTGCCATATTTATTTCCTTTTAAACAATACTAGTTGCCCGGCAGCCCTGCTGATTTATTTGGCTGTAGTGTCTGAATAACACCAGAAACAAGCATGCAGCTAATATTGTCAGTTGTGACAATAATGTCAGAAACACCTGATCTGCTGCATGCTTGTTCAGGGTCTATGGCTGAAAGTATTACAGGCAGAGGATCAGCAGGATAGCCAGGCAACTGGTATTGCTTAACAGGAAATAAATATGGTAGCCTCCATAGCACTCTCACCTCAGGTTCACTTTAAGAAAGCACATGTAAATCACACATTTTAACTAGAAAACTATAATAAAATGCTCACTAGGCAAAAACCCTTTTTGATCAATTTACTGGTCATTAAAATAATGGAACAAGAACAATTCTAAATTGGAGAAATTTTATGAGAAACAAATCTTGTTTGTGTATTCTGCAGGCTTATTGCTTCATGGAAATCTCATGGAAGCAGTATTATGGAGCATATGCATAGAAAAGTGGTGTTATTGTGCCATCTGCTGGACATTGCATGACTTACTCCATTACAATTTTAACTAATACACACTAGCAATGACTGTATGATGGTTATTATACATGTGTGTATTATTATTTAGAATCTTCTGCGGTGCTATATAACAGAGAATACAAAGCTACAAACAGTTATAAAACAAAGGGATACAGATAATACACAACTAAACAGGGCAGATAATGTATTGTACATTGATGGGCAACATATGTACGCATTTTTCTCAGCTGTGATAACAAACTACCATAGAAGATCCTTGGACTGCCAGAGAGGTATGTAGACTCAGGTGAGTATATACTGTAAATATTCAAAAAGGTAACACTTCCCAGGTTCTGAATCCCAAAAGCTGGTTTAGACACATATAAAAGGGAAGTATCTGGAATATGTAAAAATGGTATAAACTGTATTTGCATACAATTAAAACAGCATACAAATTATGTAGAAAACAAATCAGGTAGTATGAGATGTCTTGCCTTTTATTAGGAGGGTCACCACAAATGGGTTCTCCAATTTTATAAATTGATGATTTTTTCCCCTGCATAATATTATTTCTATGCTGTTTTAAAGGAAACCTTAAGTCTGCTTAAAAAAAATGACTTTTACTCACCTGGAAAAAAATACATATATCCAGGCACATCGCCTCTAGTTAGGACATTCAATAAATTATTAAGGAAAGGGGGTGCTGAAGGGGATGTGGCTAGAAAACAGCAAAAATCTATTAACCCTTCGCACTCTCACATGCAAATGTTCAAACAAATGCATTCACAGATTCACTCATCCAGGCACAACTGTTATCCCTACAACTAAGTTAAAAGCCGGGGTTTTAGTTCACAGAAGAATGCATTCTTATGCTTAGTCACCTATACTGCGCAGAAGTACCAGGTAAACATAGCTGTCCTAACTCTGGCCCTGTAACATGCATAGTGCAGACATGCAAACACATTCATTGCATCAAACCTATCAATGGATTAGGAGCACACATCCTGACGTCCTCTCCTTGGACAGACAGTGCATCTTACCAATCGCACAAGGGAGCTAACGTTATGTGTCCATGTGCACCATGCACATACACCAGCATAAGCTGTGTGCATGCTGACAAACACATACAGGGGAAGGAGGGAGTGCACTGAATTAGACCCTAGCCACAGGGGTCAGTAACAAGAAAAAAATACATATATCCAGGCACATCGCCTCTAGTTTTTCTTGTTATTGACCCCTGTGGCTAGGGTCTAATTCAGTGCACTCCCTCCTTCCCCTGTTTGTGTTTGTCAGCTTATGCTGGTGTATGTGCACGGTGCACATGGATACATTACGTTAGCTCCCTTGTGCGATTGGTAAGATGCACTATCTGTCCCGTTCCCGGCCGCAATAGCATTTTTTTTTTAGTAGACTTAAGTATCCCTTTAAATGTATTCAAAAAAATTTTGCATCATTTTTTACATATGCCCAAGTCCTTCATCCCACGTCTAAGGCCCGGTTCACATTAGCACTTAAAAACGGTCTGTTTGGGGATCGGAAGGGAACGTATCACAACGGATGCGAAGGGATCCAATGTCAACCTATGGATCGGTTCACATCCGATCCGTTCCGCACAAATCGCTGAACATACCGCAAGTTTCCTTCTGCAGCAATTTGAGCCCAGCAGAACGGAAACAGAAGCTGAAGCACTGCATTGGGGGCAATGAGAAAATGGAACAATTCTTCACACTAGTGAAGAAATGTACCGTTCTATGCAGCAAAATTCACATTGCTGGTAGGGGTCGGGGATATGGGGAAACGGAACTGAAGCAGCTGGAGGCAAACAGAGTGAAAACAGATCCGATCGACCGATAATCAGATCCATGAAAAGTTTGCAACTTAATCCAAGTGTGAACTGGGCCTAACCCTTTGAATCATATGACTTTGCTGTGGAGAGGCAGAACCTTCAGAGCTGAGACCTTTCTGAAAGAGTAGTATTTGTTCAGAAAATCAGTTACCTCTAAACATTAATTTAAGAGTCTTGAACGCCTTTTGTAGGATTAATGAAAATCAGCAGAACTGTACAATTAAACACTCCATATGGAACAATTTTAACGTCCTGCAGGCTGTTTTAGTTAAATAGTTAAAGAAGGAAAAAAAAACACACTTTAAAAGTACAGTTGGCAGCGTCAGCATTTTTTATGTCCCTGTTTGTACATATTCATTAATCCATAGAATCCAAGGGGCAGAAAAAAGAAACAACATTTTTATGGATGCCAGTAGTAGCCTTACCCTTAGTAGCCTGAGTCAGCCCTATCAGTGTTCCCAGTAGTGTATCATGCCAACTTTCTACTGCTCCAGCAACATAAGCCAGCTTTCTCCAAGTCCACCAGTGGTGTGTCTCAGCTGTTCAGTGCAGTAGGCAGTATGTGGCTCTCGCAGTGTTTTACAGTTTTGTAGTCTCTCCAGTAGTATGTCTCAGCTCTATAGTCACTACAGTTTTTCAGTTGCAGTGGATGCCTGTACTCCAGTGGCCCCAGCAGTATACCCAGGGCTGGCTCTATCATAGATGCAAAGTAGGCAATCGCCCCAGGGCCTGTAGGGGTCCCCAAGGTGTCTTCCCCCATCTTAACTGTTGCTCCCCTGGGCCTCTGCAGATTTATTTGTCAGAGCAGCGTCTCACCTGTGCTGATGGGCAGCTGAGACACTACACTGCCTAAGACTCTGCGGGGCCCTGGGGAGTACAGTTAAATTGGGGTGATTGGGAGGGAGGGTCAGCAGCCAGCTGAGGGGCCTAGGAGGGAAATTTGGCTGCAACAAAGGGCCCCTAGTGCCGCTTTTTGGTCTGGGTTGTCTGTTAGGGGGCCCCAGGCTAATTTTAGCCTGGGGCCCAATTGTTGCTAGAACTGGCCTTGAGTATACCCTCTATGTGCAGTCCCCATAGCTCTCACCAATCTGCAGATGTTGGCAGTCATGCTCACACTTCCTTTATTTTTTTTAATTTCTATTCCTTTAGTATTTGGCAGCTAATTTTGCTGTATCTCTAGCAAACAGCACTATATAAATCTGATTTCAGGATTTCACAAGAGAGAAGTCCTGAGTCCACAATTGTGGTGAAACCGTTTCACGTCAGTTTGATTTTATTGAATGAACTGGCCTGGGAATTGAAAGTTTTAATAATGATCATTTCATTTCATTTTAATGATACATTTGCTCATTTCAGTTCATGTTTTAGAGAACAAACTGAAAAAGATGAGAATGTTTTGAATACTTTTCAGTGAATAACCAGGTATGTGTGAGGTTAACTTTTGCAAGAAATTTGACCTCTCTTGACAAAGGAAACAATCAAATTTATTAAGCTGAAAAAACTGCTACATGTTTGGCCAACATAAGTGCGTGTATCAAAAAAGGGCGCGTGGAAAAAAGGGCGCGGGGTATAGCCGAAATTTTAAGTTTTAATGCAAAACCATATTTTTCTTTTAAGGGGTTGTAAACGAAAATTTAGTGCTAAATAGGTTAAATAAATGGAAATGAAATGGCAAAATACCGTCTATAACAACAAACGAATTCTGAAAAGAAACGTCAAATATCGTCTATAAGAAAAACGATATTTACACTTGTATTAAGCATAGCAATGCAATGGTAGGTTTTACAGATATTTTACTGTAATTATACCAAACTGTAGGCTCACACAGATCTCTCCCTATCCCTATCCCTAACCCCTAGACTCCTCTTTGAATATATATAATTTAATAAATTGTATATATTACATATATTGTGCTGTAACTATACCTAACCTTACTCTCACACAGAGCCCTCCCTGTACCTGTCCCTAACCTCTAGACCCCCCTTGGTGGTGCCTAACCCTAAGACCCCCCTGGTGGTACCTAACCCTAAGACCCCCCTGGTGGTGCCTAACCCTAAGACCCCCCTGGTGGTGCCTAACCCTAAGACCCCCCTGGTGGTGCCTAACCCTAAGACCCCCCTGGTGGTACCTAACCCTAAGACCCCCCTGGTGGTGCCTAACCCTAAGACCCCCCCGGTTGGTGCCTAACCCTAAGACCCCCCTGGTGGTGCCTAACCCTAACCTCCCCCTGATTGCGTATATTATACTGTAACTATACCTAACCCTCCCTGTACCTATCCCAAACCCCTAGACCCCCCTGGTAATGCCTAAACCTAACCATCCCCACCGCACAAACACCCTAAACACATATAAACAATAATATATTTAATCCTTAAAATACTTCTCTACAAATAACATGAATAAAATAATTTATATATTTGTAATAGAATAAATAGCTTTAAAATAGCCTTAAAATCACGAATACATTAATATTATAAATAGAGAAAAGTATATATAAATATATACAATACAATAGAAAGCCTTACAAGCACTACAAATCTTAAAACAACAATAACATTAAAAGCAATATTTTAGTAACTATAATCAATGCATTATAAGTGTAAAAACAACCTTAAAATAACAGTAATATTAAAAGCGATATTTTAGTAACTATAATCAAGGCGTGATAAGTGTAAAAACAAAGTTAATACCAAAAGCGATGTATTTCTAATACAATAAGGTTGAAAACGGTATTTACGCATTATACATATGAAAACAAATTTTTAAATGATCAAAGAAGTGTAAACGAAAATTTAGTTGTTATACTTTTGTAAGCGAAATTTTTAAACGAAAAAATAAGTAAAAACTGATATAAGCGAAATTTATAAACGAAAAAATAAGTATAACACAAACTCAAAACGAACTTGTAAACGATATTTGTTATAAACCTTATTCTGTAAACGAAAACTTTTGTTAACACGATGAAAGTCACAACAAGTAATAAAACGTAATGTTATGAAGTATCCACATAAAACTGGGATTTATAAAAAAGTATACTAAACATAACGTTACAATATGGCACAACTTAGTAACAGAAAGCCCAGCACAGTGATTCATGGTTCAACAAGACTGCTTATCGAGAGGCTAATGTACAGTATATCATAATTAAGGATCTTGCAGTGACTGACAGTGAGTTAACATAATGCCGATGAAGACAAATCCCCTACTTTTAAGATCTATATCAGAAGACTAAATACAATGCAGTGAATGGCTACTGGCCCATGATGGACTGTGAGAGCATGACCAAGGAGAAAAAATCCACAGGCATCTTGAAGCAGAGAGGAGTAACCAGATGGATCACCAAGGAGTGAAGAGTATACTATTCCACTTTATTTATCCTCCTATGTGCTGAATTGGTCTGAGGGTGTGTGGCTATACAGTACTTATACTGGGTAGCATTATTGTATAGCTATCCACAGTTGCAGCACACTTCCCTGCTGAACTCTGCAGCTGTGTAGATGGAGCCATAGATTTCACGTAGGAACTAGGAAGCCACAACTATAGCAGTCAAGCTGAGAATGAAGAATTGCAAAGAAGGATCCATAAAGATCCTAGGTATGGTGTAACGGGATGAGGATCCTGGTTTTCTCCTGGTAAGTTTAAAGCACAAGAGCTGCAGCCACTAGGGTGCGCTCTATAGGCAGTAGCAGAGTTAGGGAGTCTTGTCCAAGGTCTCCTACTGAATAGGTGCTGGCTTACTGAACAGCAAGAGCCTAGATTCAAACCCAGGTCTCCTGTGTCTGAGGCAGAACCCTTAAAGTGAATGGGAACCGCATTTAAAAAAAATGAGACAGATACTTACCTAAGGAGAGGGAAGGCTCTGGGTCCTATAAAGCCTTCCCGCTCCTCTCCTGGTCCACTCGTTCCAGTGCTGGCTTGCCCGGTAGCAGTATTTGACTAATTTAGTCAAATACTGCTTTACCCGGCCGAAGGAGGCTTCAGAAGTCTTCAGGGAGCCTGAGTGCTCCTGAAGAAGGGCGGCCCTGTACTGCACCTGCGCAAGCACGCTCTCTTGCACGCTCACGCCTGTGCAATATGGAGCCGCACGTCTTCGGGAGGACACGGCTCCCGAAGACTTCCAACTACCCTTTCGTGAGGGATTGAAACGGTGGGAAGCCAGCACAGGATAGAGGGCACCGAGAGAGGAGACAGAAGGCTCTATATGACCCAGAGCCTTCCATCTCCTTAGGTAAGTATTTGCTTAATTTTTTTTAAAATGCGGTTCCCATTCACTTTAACTATCCAACTCTCAATATCCCAGTATGTCTCCCTTTCTCTGTCCCTACATAGCAAGTGCAGCAAAGAAAAGGTACTGACAATTATAACTACTTATTTTGACAGTCTCCTTTTATCCAATTGTCATGCCATCCCAAACAAGTGTATGTAATGTTACATACTGTCTCCTGAGTGGAGAAGGAGATCACAGTACTGCTTGGCATAACATGGGTTGAACTGTCAGTTGTTTCCCTGTATAAGGCTCGGTTCTCATTAGCTTTTGCCAACGGACCCGGCCATATGGTTCCGTGGTCTGTTCCGCTGAACGGACAAAAAAATACAGCAGGACCCAATTTTCCGGACCGCTTCGCTCAGCGGAACGCAAACGGAAGGTTTTGCAGCACAATAGGAACCTATGGAAAACAGACATTTTACAGCACACTGGCTGTAAAAACAGACCGTTTTCCATGATCCAGATGGCCGGATCCGTACGGCAGGCTCCACAAAAAAACGCAGAGGTGAACCCGGGCCTCACTCTGCCTATGAATGAACGGATACTTTTGTCAAAGGATACAGAAGAAGCTAGACCATTCTACTCCCACTTCACCAGTGCTGGGCCGAAATTACGCATTAGCGTAATTACGCATCGTAATTCACTACAAATGCACCATAAGCATTACGTGTAAGGTTACGGTATTACACGTAATTAATTACGCGTAGACCGTAGGTTACGTTATTACGCGTAACAAATTACGCGTAAGACAGTAAACTCCTAATGAAATTACACAGTCTGCTGTAATCGCGGAATATTACGCTACCGTATAATATAAAAAAGCCGCCGACTTTAAGGGTCAATAGCAAAGCCCCCTTAAGTGCTAAGAGCCTCAAATTTGGAGAATATATTAAGGAGATCAGAAGGAATAAGAGGAATTTTTTTTTTTCAAAAAGACCTTATAGTTTTTGAGAAAATCGATGTTAAAGTTTCAAAGGAAAAATGTATACATTTAAAAACCCGCCGACTTTAACGGTTAATAGCAAAGCCTGCTTAAAATTTAGGAACACCAAATTCCCAGGGTATATTAAGGGGATCAGTGGGAATAAGAGGAAATTTTTTTTTCAAAAAGACCTTATAGTTTTTGAGAAAATCGATTTTTAAGTTCCAAGGGCAAAAACGTCTTTTAAATGCGGAAAATGTCAGGTTTTTTTGCACAGGTAACAATAGTGTTTTATTTTCATAGATTCCCCCAAGTGGGAAGAGTTTTACTTACTTCGTTCTGAGTGTGGGAAATATAAAAAAAAAACGACGTGGGGTCCCCCCTCCCAGACCTCTTTAACCCCTTGTCCCCCATGCAGGCTGGGATAGCCAGAATGCGGATCACCGGCCGCGTGGGGCTCCGCACCCTGACTATACCAGCCCGCATGGTCCATGGATTGGGGGGTCTCGGAAGGGGAGGGGCAGCCAAGCTTTCCCCTCCCCCTCCGAGCCCTTGTCCAATCCAAGGACAAGGGGCTCTTCTCCACCTCCGATGGGCGGTGGAGGTGGAGGCCACGATTTCCTGGGGGGGAGGGGGGGTTCATGGTGGCATCTGGGAGTCCCCTTTAAAAAGGGGTCCCTCAGATGCCCACCCCCCCTCCCAGGAGAAATGAGTATAGGGGTACTTGTACCCCTTACCCATTTCCTTTAAGAGTTAAAAGTAAATAAACACACAAACACTTAAAAAAAGTATTTTAATTGAACAAAAAACATAACCGCGAAAAAAGTCCTTTAATATTCGTAATTAACCATTAATACTTACCTGTCCCTTTAAAAGCCATTTCCCACGCAATATCCTCGGAAATTGGCTAATCGGTTACAATGTAACAAAGTTGTTACAATGTAACAACTTTGTTACTTTGTAACTCCACCGCACCCGACGTCACTCGCCGCTCACCCGCCGGCCGCCGCATACACTTACGCTAAGTCCCCGCCGGCTCCCGCCGTCCACTCCGCCCACACCTGTCACCCATATACATGCTGGCACCCATGGGTGCCAGCATGTATATAGGTGACATGTGGGAGAGGCGGGGAGGGCAGCGAGAGCCGGCGGGACTTAGCGTCCTGCACGGACCACAGAGCTCTGAGCTATATAGCTCAGAGCTCTCTAAGCATCTTTGTATTTGGGCTCCAAGGAGCCCCACTGGTCCTTAGCAGACCAATGGGGTTCCTTCTGATTTGAAGGAAGGAATAGAATTGTAACTGATTAGCCAATTTCCGAGGATATTGCGTGGGAACTGGCTTTTAAAGGGACAGGTAAGTATTAATGGTTAATTAAGAATATTAAAGGACTTTTTTCGTGGTTATGTTTTTTGTTCAATTAAAATACTTTTTCTAAGTGTTTGTGTGTTTATTTACTTTTAACTCTTAAAGGAAATGGGTAAGGGGTACAAGTACCCCTATACTCATTTCTCCTGGGAGGGGGGGTGGGCATCTGGGGGACCCCTTTTTAAAGGGGACTCCCAGATGCCACCATGAACCCCCCATCGGAGGTGGAGAAGAGCCCCTTGTCCTTGGATTGGACAAGGGCTCGGAGGGGGAGGGGAAAGCTTGGCTGCCCCTCCCCTTCCGAGACCCCCCAATCCATGGACCATGCGGGCTGGTATAGTCAGGGTGCGGAGCCCCACGCGGCCGGTGCTCCGCATTCTGGCTATCCCAGCCTGCATAGGGGACAAGGGGTTAAAGAGGTCTGGGAGGGGGGACACCACGTCGTTTTTTTTTATATTTCCCACACTCAGAACGAAGTAAGTAAAACTCTTCCCACTTGGGGGAATCTATGAAAATAAAACACTATTGTTACCTGTGCAAAAAAACCTGACATTTTCCGCATTTAAAAGACATTTTTGCCCTTGAAACGTAAAAATCGATTTTCTCAAAAAATATAAGGTCTTTTTGAAAAAATTTTTTTCCTTTTATTCCCACTGATCCCCTTAATATACCCTGGGAATTTGGTGTTCCTAAATTTTAAGCAGGCTTTGCTATTAACCGTTAAAATCTGCGGGGTTTTAAATGTATATATTTTTCCTTTGAAACTTTAACATCGATTTTCTCAAAAACTATAAGGTCTTTTTGAAAAAAAATTTTTCCTCTTATTCCTTCTGATCTCCTTAATATATTCTCCAAATTTGAGGCTCAAAGCAATTAAGGGGGCTTTGCTATTAACCCTTAAAGTCGGCGGCTACCTAACATTGATCCATGCGTCAACTTTTCCGCTTGGGAGCATGACCTTACGCATTAATTGCTAGTAAGAAATTACGCGTAAGGCAATAACATAACAACCTGTATTACGGTATTCTTACGCGTAATTGCGTAAGGGCTATGCGTGATTATAGACATGAACCGTAAATAAATGTGTAAGCGTAATTCCGTAATGCGTAATAGCGTAAAATTACGCGTAATGATCCGTAAGCGTAGTTTTTTCCATTACGCCCAGCACTGCACTTCACAGCCTTTGCTAGGAGTCAATCCAAAAAGGGACTTGAGAACATGAAGATCCTAGTGAATAACTGATTTCCATAGGGATGTTCAAGTCCTACTCCTACTGTTGTGACGTCCTACCTGACAGATCAGCAGTTTGTTCTACAGAAACTTTCTACCTACCAGAGTCTCCTTGTAAGTCGTGACAAGATATATATATATACACTGTACAGCGCTGCGTAATATGGCGGCGCTATATAAATACTAAATAATAATAATAATAAGTCACTTTGTGGAAGAATCTGAGAGGTAGGCTATTTAAAAAACCGTGAGCCATTTTTTACCTATCTGTCAGAAAAAAACACCTTTTCTATAGCAGTTCCCAGGGTCATAAAATGTTGTTTTTGAAGTATATGTTTAGTTAGAGCTATGCATTTTTTTGTTGATGAAATTTTACTTTTTGGGTTCAATTTGAGCAATGATCACGTGGGCATCTGTCACGTAAATCCCACCGCTTCTAAAAAAGAGAAAAGGGAATCACGTTTAAAAAAAATGAAAACAAAACAAAACAAACAAAAAAACTGGCTCCCATGGCTCAACATGGCTCCCCCTTGAAATTTAAACTAGATTCTTTGTTAGCATGCAGCCTGGGTGGCCCAGTAAATAACATATGTTCAGCCCTCCCTTATAAAGTGGCAAAAATAAAAGGGCAAAAGAGCAAAAGTTACCAGAAATTCTCCTTTATCATTACCATCTATTGGTCCTGTCAAATGCTACGGTTTTAACAACGCTCAGAAATGCATTACTACAGAATAACATACAAAATGGTTACTTTGTACAGCACAGCTGATTATGTTGTGTATTAAATTAATAACAACAACAATAACAATAATAATAATAATAATAATAATAGGGTATGTTTATTCAAAACTTTGTGTATCAGTTTAAAAGGGTTTGGAGTTCCCGTTCACAAAAACAAGCAACAGCGCTGTTGCACTACCATCCCTATCCCCCCCCCCCCCCCCCCTAAACTGCAGAGTCCAGGATGCAACCTCTGCACTGTTCAGCCCTCTCTTCCTGGTGCACGGAATAATCCAATTAGAAAAAGAATAAACTGTGGTATTCCATCCTATTATTTCAACTAGACTTCAGGGCCCTTCCATTCCGAATCTGTTGCATGGCAACAGACAATCCAGTGCAGTGATATTCCTATGCAACATTCTATGTTGAGTGTGGTACGGCAGGTTCCAATGCAGTAATGCACAGCATGCTGTGCGCTTACTGTATTGTGTGCGTTTACAGTGGCAGCGAGGTATACTTTCATTGTACTGTATACCTCACTGTATGGTTGTACTGCAGCGATAATGTTCAGTGCGTCTTTTTGGCTGTTGCGGTGCGATTGCAACTGTTTCGGTGTTAAAGGGCCCTTGGGCATGCTTTCCAAGCATGTAGCCCCTCCTTCCCTCCTGACCTGCACCATATCAGGTTCTCCTTGGGTGTAGCTGCAAAAGTTGCAAAAACACCTAGGAATACTCAGTTAGTTGAAGTTGGCTGATAGAGTTGTTAGCATAAGAAAGAAAAAGTGTGCTTATATCCATATATATAACTAACTCAGACGAAAAACTGATGTCCAGTGTAACTGATCCATGTAAACGGATAATGGAACAGTTTTTCACCCATTACAGTGTGAATCCGGCCTTAATATTCAAACTAGATCCCTTGACAGGCATGGTGGCCACGGAAAGGTATGGCAGCAAGCATGCAACCAGTCTCCGTGGCGGGATGTTGGAATCACTCAACTTTTTCAAATTGGATGCTTGACAGCAATGAATGCATTGTAACAGATGATGGCATGGCTAAGAAAAAGATAAAATATTATTTTTATTATAGATAGATGGTGTAACGGTTGGGTGTAGCAACTCAGATGTCTGATTATATGGTGATCTGCAGAATCACCAATAATGCAGACGCTACACCCGATTATGTGGTGATCTGCAGAATCACCAATAATACTGGTATAGCTACAAGGATGTTAAGTGTGTAGTGCTTGGTGCAACCGTAACTCAATAGTTTAGCTGAACCTTACCAGAGGAGCTGGTAAGGTACTATCAGTACTGGAGACTGTATAGTTTGGATATTCCTTTCCAGAGGGGCTGGGAAGGTACCCACAGAAACAGTACAATAACAAGGAAATCAGGAGAAACTTCTCCAGAAGAGCTGGAGGGCACTAGCAGTAATGATAACTGGATAGCTTGGCAAAGCCTTACCAGAGGAGCTGGTAAGGCACTATCAGTTAAGTGACAATCTAATGTGAGCAGACCTTTCCAGAGGGGCTGGAAAGGTATAGCAGAAGTCGTGACTGTATAGTTTCACTAAACCTTACCAGAGGAGCTGGCAAGGTACTATTAGTCACTAAAGGAGGAGTAGCGATACCACACGAGAGGGCTGGTGGTTAAATAGCACACCTCACCAGTGGCGAGGGCCCACTGGTGAGTAGAATGGTCAGACAGGCTAAGTTCGGCAACAGAGAGACAGTATCAGTACAGAAATCGGAAGGCAGAAGAGTAATCAGTAATCAGGCAAGGGGTTCAGAAACTTAGGCAGATAGGCAAAAGTACAGGAACGTAAAGCAATAGCGAAGTCAGAGGTTAAGCCAGAATCATACACAGGTAATCAATAACAATAACAATTCCTAGTCTGGTGTGAAGTCCTTGGTTTCAACACCTGGATACTAATCTAAGGTCTGAGCGTTAACACGTAAGTATTCACGACAGCAGATGCTGATTGAATAGCAAACGAAGGCTTATGAGGAAAAGGGAGACTCTTAGCCACTCCCTCCTCGGATTGTTGCCAATCCGAGCGGCGAGAGTCATCCCTGACGTCAGCCGACCGGCAGGTCAGCTGACGCGCCTTCTGTAAGCATAAAGGTCCTGTCTCGGCGCGCGCCCACACGAGACAGACCCCTGTGAGCCGCAGACAAGACCGTTCCCGGCGTACTAGATACCGACGGAACGGAGAACACTTGAGAGCAAGGGAGGGAGGCGGCTGCAGACACCCCCTGCGTGTCAGCAGCCGCCGATTCACAAGTTGTTACAGATGGTCAGTACATTTTCCAAGGAACAGTAGAGAGAGTCAGACGCAGAGCAACACAGCTGTCCCATATCTTTCTGTCAATAAAAGTGGTGATGGAGGACTCCTGGATTGTCTAAATCGTTGTGCCTCGGTCAATCCGGCAGCACTCCAGATCAGCATACAATATATAGATGAAGACCAACACCATCCAGTAGGGATGGTCGCTGCTTTCCGTGGAATTATAAATTCCGTGATTCCGGCCAGAATTTGATGATACAGGCTCCGCAGCGACGGAACGGAATTGCTATATTCCTATTTGGGAATTTCCGCGGAGCAAAACGGAATTCAAATTTTTTTTCCCCCTAACTGATTTCTGCCTTATAACAAGTATTTCTACTCAATAAACTCCCTCCTCCATCTTCCAGGGAATTGTAGGATTTCAAAAGCCAGCTTACATACCTTGGCCGGTAATTGAACCCAGGTCTTGGCCGGGAATTGAACCCAGGTCTAGTGCTCGGTAGGTAGCTCTCTTCACTACTATACCACCACCAACACTACATGCTGAAACCAGCCTAACATGTACCATTATGATATATCCAAAAGAAAAATGAGCTTGCCAGTGGCAGCTCCAGCTTCAGATTTCTGGGGGGGGGCTCAAGAGGGGCACAATGGCTGGCAGGCGGGGCTCATGGGGGGGACCCGAATGTGTGGGTGTGGTCATGACATCGTGTGGGAGGGGCTAACTGTAATGTATTTGTACCAGCTAATGTAGTTGCATAAAAATAGATAAAGTAAATGCACATAATGACAGACAGCGTTTCCCCAGCAAATGCACGTAATGACAGACAGCGTTTCTCCAGTAAATGCACATAAGAGACAGCGTTTCACCAGTAAAAGCATCAATCAACAATCATGTAATGAGAGACAGCTTTTCACCAGTTACCTTTTACCAGTAAATGCACATTATGACAGACAGCGTTTCCCCAGTAAATGCATGTAATGAGAGACAGCATTTCACCAGTAAATGCACGTAATGAGAGACAGCATTTCACCAGTAAATGCACGTAATGAGAGACAGAGTTTCACCAGTAAATGCACATAATGAGAGACAGAGTTTCACCAGTAAATGCACATAAGAGACAGCTTTTTACCAGTAAATGCACATAATGACAGACAGCCTTTCACCAGTAAATGCATGTAATGAGGGACAGCGTTTCCCCAGACAGCATTTCACCAGTAAATGCACATAATGAGAGACAGCGTTTCACCAATAAATGCATGTAATGAGGGACAGTGTTTCCCCAGACAGCATTTCACCAGTAAATGCACATAAGAGACAGCTTTTCACCAGTAAATGCACATAAGAGACAGCTTTTCACCAGTAAATGCACATAATGACAGACAGCCTTTCACCAGTAAATGTATGCTGAGGAAACAGAGGGACAGGGGTGTCATGCTGGGAGGACAGGGGGTATTGTGAGCTGGGGAGACAGGGGTGTCATGACACCCCTGTCTCCCAAGCACATGACACCCATGTCCCCTCCAGCACAAAACCCCTGTACTCCCAGAAAATCACACCCCTGTCCTCTCCAGAACATGCCAATACTGTCCCCCTCAGCACATCACACCCCAGTCCCCTCCAGCACATCACACCCTTGTCCCCTCCAGCACATCACTTCACTGTCCCCTCCAGTACATCACACACCTGTCCCCTCCAGTACATCACACACCTGTCCCCCAAAAAACATCACACTCCAGCCACCCCCCCTCCCCCAGCATATCACACCCCTGTCCCTCTGTAACACCAGCAGCACATCTCATTCCTGCCCCTAGCACTGACCTCATCCTTCAGCCCAGGATCCCACAGCAGCTGGTACTTGAGTGGCAGCGAGAGAAGTATGTGGCTCCCATGGTCCTGGGTCCGTCTGGGGGCGTGGAGGAAGAAGAAGCCATCTACCGTTGCATCGCCCGCGGCTGTTTAAATATACCCCCCCTCATTCTCCCCTGTGGTGGTGCTGCTGCTGATGCTAACACACCTCAGATCGGCGGCAAGCAGGAGATAGGAGTCAGCCAGAACAGCGCATTGCAGCCACGCGGTGAATTCAAATGCAGGAAGTGACATCATCGGTCACGTCCAGCATTTAAAGTCCACCGTGCGGCTGCTATGCGCTGGTCTGGCTGATTCCTATCTACTGCTCACCGCCGATCTGAGGTGAGTTAGCGGTGGCAGCAGCACCACCACAGGGGAGAATGAGGGGCAGGTGCGTTGCCAGCATCCCAAAAGATTCTGGGCACTTCGGGGCACCAATAAAAGGAAACCGTGCGACATGCTGTGGTGTTTGTGAGCATGGCAATGACAGGTTATATGTCACCACAACAAAAAAAATAAGGCTAGAAGTCTCAGAGCTAGTCTACTTTAGGGGACCCAGCAAAAAACCTCATAGGGAACAGCTCTCCAATCACAGCACCCTTTACCGCACAGAGCATTGTGATTGACTGAACAACGTGGGTGTAGTTTATTACAACCTATCTGAAACCTATAAGTTCAAGAGCATGCTGTCCACCCAATCACGTTAGCTAGATTTCGTGCTGGGTCCCCTAAAGTAGATTAGCTCCGAAGTCTCCTATAGAATCTTCCCACATAACAGCCAAAATATCTCACACATAGCAATTTTTAGGCAGCAAATCCCCCATTTAGCAGCTAGGCACTACATCTACCATATAGTAATACAGCTGCATATGTCCCACATAGTACAGTAATTAGGCATCCATCACATAGCAATAGGACTGCATATATCCCCCATTTATACCCCTGCATGGCAGTTAGGCAGCATATCCCTCTGCACAGTAGTAAGGTAGCAGATGGATAGTAGGAAGTAGTAGGGTAGCAGAGCACACAGCAATTAGTGACACATACCACTTAAAGAGACACTGAAGCGAAAAAAAAAATATGATATAGTGAATTGGTTGTGTACTATGAATAATTACTAGAAGATTAGCAGCAAAGAAAATATTCTCATACTTTTATTTTCAGGTATATAGTGTTTTTTCTAACATTGCATCATTCTATAATATGTGCAGATTACACAACACTCAGCATTCAAAATGAGTCTTTCAGAGCAGTCTGTGAAGTAATGACCTCTCCTCTAGCAGAGGAAAAGTAAATAGTCCAGGAACAGTTGAGATAATAAAAGTCAGATAACAGCCCTCTCCACGACTAACTTAGGGCTGGTTCAGACGGACGTTTGGAGGCGTCGCGTTCGTTGGCGTCGCGGCGGCAATGCGTTCGGGCATTCAGCAGCGCTCGCATTACGTTCGGATGCGGTCGCGTTTTTTCTTCCCCTAGGGGAACATTACCTGTCGCAGTTAACCGCCCCTGGAAGCAACATGTAGCTTCCAGGGGCTCCTTGAACGCCAGTGAAAATCGGGACCCAAACACCGCGTTCGTGTAAACGCACGTAAAAGCTTGGTACAAACGCTCCCATTCACTTGAATGGGAGCGTTTAACGCCAAGCCCCGAACGCTGGCGGTAAACGCTGCACAAACGTCCGTCTGAACCAGCCCTTAGTCGGAGAGCTTAATGGCTTCTTTGCATAGAGATAACAACTGGAGTTTCTCAACTCTTCCTGTACTGGAAACTAGAGTTGGGCCGAACCTCCGATTTTAGGTTCGCGAACCGGGTTCGCGAACTTTCGCGGAAGGTTCGGTTCGCGTTAAAGTTCGCGAACCGCAATAGACTTCAATGGGGATGCGAACTTTGAAAAAAAAAAAAATTATGCTGGCCACAAAAGTGATGGAAAAGATGTTTCAAGGGGTCTAACACCTGGAGGGGGGCATGGCGGAGTGGGATACACGCCAAAAGTCACCGGGAAAAATCTGGATTTGACGCAAAGCAGCGTTTTAAGGGCAGAAATCACATTGAATGCTAAATGACAGGCCTAAAGTGCTTTAAAACATCTTGCATGTGTATACATCAATCAGGGAGTGTAATTAAGGTACTGCTTCACACTGACACACCAAACTCCACTGAACAGAACAGGTATGCAGTGGCGGGTTCACTGAACAGAACAGGTATGCAGTGGCGGGTCCACTGAACAGGTATACAGTGGCGGGTCCACTGAACAGAACAGGTATGCAGTGGCGGGTTCACTAAACAGGTATACAGTGGCGGGTCCACTGAACAGAACAGGTATGCAGTGGTGGGTTCACAGAACAGGTATGCAGTGGCAGGATCAATGAACAGGTATGCAGTGGCAGGATCACTGAACAGGTATGCAGTGGCAGGATCAATGAACAGGTATGCAGTGGCAGGATCAATGAACAGGTATGCAGTGGCAGGATCAATGAACAGGTATGCAGTGGCAGGATCAATGAACAGGTATGCAGTGGCAGGATCAATGAACAGGTATGCAGTGGCAGGATCACTGAACAGGTATGCAGTGGCAGGATCAATGAACAGGTATGCAGTGGCAGGATCGATGAACAGGTATGCAGTGGCAGGATCAATGAACAGGTATGCAGTGGCAGGATCAATGAACAGGTATGCAGCCAGGGACAAGCTAAGGCTAACTAATCTTTCCCTATGAGAGACTGCAGTAGCTCGCCCTACTCTAACTAATGCAGGCACACGAGTGGCCACGGCCGCCGCTGCCTGCCTATATAAGGGGGGGTGGGGCTCCAGGGGCTAGTGTAGCCTAATTGGCTACACTGGGCCTGCTGACTGTGATGTAGAGGGTCAAAGTTGACCCTCAGTGCATTATGGGGCGAACCGCAATGGGGCGAACTTTTCCGCAATAAAGTTCGCGTGCGGTACCCGCATGCGAACCACCTAGGTTCGCGCGAACCAGGTTCGCCGGCGAACCGTTCGGCCCAACTCTACTGGAAACAATTACACTGATGTATCTGATCTTAATGTTTTATTTCTTAGCTGTGCTACACATACAAATCATAATATCATCATTTTTTTTTCGCTCCAGTGTCTCTTTAATAAGTAGACGTTTTCCATATAGCAATTAGGCACCCTGTGCCCCACAAAATGATTTTGCACCATATAATTCATATAATAGGCAACAGGTTAGCTATTAAGCAGTCAGGTAAAGTATTATTTTCAGTGTATGGTGAGGATGTGTGACTCCCTTCCCTGCACAGCAGAGTAACCAAGTTCCCTGCATGCTAAAGGTGGCCATACACTGGTCGATTTGCCATCGGATTCGACCAACAGATAGATCCCTCTCTGATCGAATCTGATCAGAGAGGGATCGTATCGCTACCTTTACAGCAAACAGATTGTGAACCTATTTCAGCCTGAAACCGTTCACAATCTGTTGTGGTGGTGCTGCTGCTGCTGCCCCCGCCCGCCCGCATACATTACCTGCTCCGCCGGCGCGACTCCAGTCCCCCGGTCACTGCTGCTCTGTCTGCTCTCTGGTCTCCAGGTCCGGCATGCCTCACTTCTTCTAGCCCGGCAGGAAGTTTAAACAGTAGAGGGCGCTCTACTGTTTAAACTTCCTGCCGGGCTAGAAGAAGTGAGGCATGCCGGACCTGGAGACCAGAGCGCAGACAGAGCAGCGGTGACCGGGAGACTGGAGTCGCGCCGGCGGAGCAGGTAATGTATGCGGGCTCTATTGCGTCGGTCGTCGGGCACTCGAACGCCGCTAGCGATGCGCTCTTTACCCGCGGGCGATCGACTGTTATTTTCCGCACGGCACGATCGACGGGATCGGACGAAATGGATCGAAATTCGGCGTGTAGCGTGAACGATTGGCAGCAGATTTGATCCCAGTGATCGAATCTGCTGTCGAAACGGGCGCAAATCGGGCCAGTGTATGGCCAGCTTAAGAGAAATTTACTTGGTGATCTGTCATCTATTCTAATGTATGCCCAAAATCCCTGCTTGCTTTCACAGTGTCTATCCTGCTGCTGCTTCTCCCTGGATGTCAGACTCACACTAGTCACTAGTAATCCCTCCATGCCTGCTTCTCTCCCTGTGGTCAGCTATCATACATCCATGATCTGCCCTTTTGTCCACTGGTGGTGTGAGTGAAGTCGTGGAGGAGAAACACTCACAGACACCGCTGATTTCTGACTACAGCATCAGACATTCCTCCAGCCTCCTGCTTCTCCTCCTCCTCTCTTCAATTCTTCCTTCCTAAAAGCTTTTCAAACACCCGCGCTGTCAGCTGAAACTGTATCCTTCCGCCCTGCAGCTGCAAAATCCTGTATCCTTACGCCTTTGAGTCAGCTAGTGTAAATATGCAGCAATCGGGACTATTTTGTGCAGTGGAAATGCCCGTTCGGGGCACAATGGGGCTGATACCGGCACGTGCTACAAATAAATTGAGCTAACAATGACACTGATGAGGGCAGAACATTTAAGCAGCAACAGCATGAGGTAAAGGTTGTTTTTTTTTAAGTCCACTCAGCTCTGGGGGGGCTTTGGGGGAGGCTTACAGTTTGTCAGCTGGGGCTTCAGCCCCGGCAAGCCCCAGTGTAGCGCCGCCCCTGGAGCTTGCTTAGGGATTTGTAGGATCTTAAAAGCCAACTCACATACATTGGCCAGGCCCAGGAATTGAACCCAGGCCTACCGCTCTGTAGGCTGCTATCCTAACCATCATACCACCAACACAACACACTACAATGCTACATGCTGAAGCCAGCCTAGCATGTACCATTATGATATATCCAAGAGAAAAATGAGCTTGCTTAGGGATTTGTAGGATTTTAAAAGCCAACTCACATACATTGGTCAGGCCCAGGAATTGGACCCAGGCCTACCGCTCTGTAGGCTGCTATCCTAACCATTATACCACCAACACAACACACTACAATGCTACATGCTGAAGCCAGCCTAGCATGTACCATTATGATATATCCAAGAGAAAAATGAGCTTGCTTTGGGATTTGTAGGATTTTAAAAGCCAACTCACATACATTGGCCAGGCCCAGGATTTGAACCCAGGCCTACCGCTCTGTAGGCTCAGTAAGGGAAGGAGGCGCCCAGGGTAATGGTTTGCGTGCTAGTAATAACAATGTATATGTATATATATATATATATATATAGACATAAATGTCTATATATAGGTAAGAATCTTACCTTAATAATGCCAAATTCAAAGATTCAAGATTTCATTTAAAATATATACTTTTTATTGTGCACATCAGACAACGAGTTTCGCGGCTAGTACCGCTTCATCAGGTCAAATTCAAGTGCCTTAAAAGAAAATTGACAGGAACTCAGGACTCAATACATACACAATCCATAAAACATAATACTGATAATAACAATTGTAAAAACATAAGATCATAATGTCATAAAAAATTGTAAGAAAATACATTGCATGATAAAAACATAATCAAAGAGGCATTTCAAACTGTGGGTATCTAGAAAGTATGATGGTACCTGACCGATAGGATTAAATCTATATATATATATATATATATATATATATATATATATATATATATATATATATATATATAGTCCCATTCCTATATGTATATGAGAGAATATAGGAAAATATGTGTTATATTAGGAACAATATATTAAACACCATTTGAGATTTTAGAAATATATGTAACTGTAAGAAACGAGGCAGCTGCGGCGAACAGCACCGCCGCCGCAGCTGCCTCCATGTGGCCATCCGTCCGTTCGGCGTCCAGGACCCCGAGGACGGAACGTTCTCCCGTGCAGGGAGCTGCCATCGCGCGCACAGACGGGACCTTTGTGCGGGGAGGAAGCCCGTCAGCTGACCTGCTGGTCGGCTGACGTCAGAGGAGTCCCACGGCGCCCAGGATTGGCTGTTCCAGGAGGGGCGTGCCAGTGGGGTCTCCTCTGCTTCTTAAGTCTCCTGGCTTCATTCAGCAGTTGTCTGTTGTCGTGAATACTTGCGTGTTAGCGCTCAGACCTTAGGCTAATTCCCTGGTGTTGATGCTAAGGATTTCACACCTAGACTAGGATATTGCTTACTGTTTGATCTCCTGTGTATGACTCTTAGCTTTTACCTTTGACTCTGATCCTGCCTTCCGATCCTGTACTTTCGCCTATCTGCCTACCTGTTGCTGAACCTCTGCCTGATTACCGATTACTCTCTTGTCTCACGATTCTGTACCGATACGTACCTTCCTGTTGCTGAACCTCTGCCTGATTACCGTTTACTCTCTTGTCTCACAATTCTGTACTGATACTTACCTCATTGTTGCCGACCTTGCCTGCCTGACCATTCTACTCACTAGTGGGCCCTCACCACTGGTGAGGTGTTAACTACGCCAGCTCAGCTGGTGAAGCAGCTCTGCTAGGCTATAGTTCAGCCTTGATTACCTGCTCATTAGGTACCTGTCATTTTAGTATTACTGTATCTCGTAGGCTGCAGTACAGTCTGACTCACCCACCCCTCGGGGGTTCATTTGCCTGCAGTATATTCTGAATCACCCGCTCCTCGGGAGATTCAGCCTCTTCAGTATTGTTTCTCCAGCTTGCTGGAGATTGTACGTTAGTACACGCTCAGTGTACTGTTTTCACCTCACTAGCCCCTCTGGTGAGGTCTCATTAAAGCATTAAAGTTACGGTTACACCAATCACTACACTCTCTGCTCCTTGCCTGCTATACTAGTATTATTGGTGATTCTGCAGATCACCCATAATCAGGTATAGCGTCTGTATTATTGGTGATTCTGCAGAACACCATATAATCAGACATCTGATCAACGACACAAGACCGTTACAGTAACAGCTACCAAAAAATAATAAATAGCGAGTATCACTACCTTAGTAATAAAACTATAACCTATTTTTGTGACTGCATATGCAGGGTATAGCCAGCTGTGGGAGCTCAGTAATGGTAAAAAGAAGCCCCTAGTGTCAAATAATCCGCAAATCAAATGTACATACACATATATACCTATATATGCACCCATATATACACATACAAATGCACAACAACTAAGTTATGTCTAGTGTTGGGCGAACAGTGTTCGCCACTGTTCGGGTTCTGCAGAACATCACCCTGTTCGGGTGATGTTCGAGTTCGGCCGAACACCTGGTGGTGTTCGGCCAAACTGTTCGGGTTCGCCCGAACTGCTGAATGCCCGGCCGAACAGGGCCCCTGTTCGGCCGAATACGGCCCCCCTATGGGGTCGCAGGCATAAGGGGGGAGCATGCCCCGATCGCGGGGGGGGGGGGGTCGGAAATTCCCCCCACCCCCTCCGCTAGCGCTCCCCCCTCTGCCCGCTTCCCCATACAAAAGTTTGACGAAAGTAAAATAGTACCGGTGGTGGTGGCTGGCTGCTGCAGTGGCTGGCACTATGAAGTGACTGAGGAGGAGGAGTCGGAGTAGGACGCGTTGAGGGAGGCCGGGCAGCGGGCGGTTCAGCGGTAGTACCCTTGTGGTACTTCCGCCCTTTCTCTGAAAAAGAGTCTGAAGCCATGTTAAAAACTTGTTTTACCTGTTATATAGCTTAAGGAATATGGCCAGTGCTAATACGCTGCATTCCCGTGGCAGGACAAGGATTTTATACCCCCCAAATCTCTGGGGCAAAAAACAGGGAGGGAGTGCTTCCTGGTAAAGGCAGAGCTTTCTGTTGTAGCTCTCCCTCTACTGATTGCCACCTCTCCCCGCCCCTCTCAGTCTTCTTTCACTGAGAGAGGCAAGGAGAGGCGGCGATCACTGGAGGATTGATGCTAATGGAGGCAGAGCTACAGTGCTAAGCTCTGCCTCCCCGGGCAGCAAAATCCACGACTTTGAAAGTCGTGGATTTTTGCCCCAGGTTTAGGGGGGTTATAAAAGATTGGCTATAATATAAAAATAAATAGGCCAGTTGCTCATAGGTTTAGTGAAAAGTACAAAGTTGTTAGCTTTAATGGAAAAATTGTGGCATACACAGACCAACCAATTTAAAAACATTTAAAAATGGCCATTGGTGAACTTCTCTCTAATCACCTCTCACGCTGCCAAAAACACAGTTGAACCCTCTCCCCCCCTCTCTGAAGACCATTACACTATTGGTACCGGTACTGGAGGGGAGATGTAAATGGGGTGGTATGTGTGGGCAGTGTGAGTGTGTGTAAGTTCACCAATCGCCATTTTTAAATGTTTTTAAATTGTAAAATAGGCCACTGCAGCTTTAAGGCCAAGCTGCAGGGCCGCACAACACAGCCCTCTTCCTTTTCTCCCCACCAACAGAGCTCTCTGTTGGTGGGGTGGGTCTGATTGCACCCCAGGTGTTTGTTTTTTTTTTTAATAAACATTTCTTTGTTTTATTTTTTTTATTAAAATTGGGTCTTTTTTATTATATGTGCAGTGGCAACTCCCTCCCACCGCTAGGCTATCACTGTGATCGGCTGTCATAGGCTTCAGCCTATGACAGCGGATCACCTCTGAGGCAATGGAGGGGACAGCCGTGTCACAAGGCTGTCCCCAGTACAGCGTTGTTATAGATCGCAGAGCTGTACGGGTAATTAGACTGCGGTTTTGCCGTCTAACAGTCTCCAGGCTCGAAGACTGAAGGCGGAGCTCTGTTCCGCCCACCAAGCAGGAGATGCACGTGCAGCCTGCGTGCAATCTCCTGCAAAACAGAGCCCCAGAATTTTATGCCAATTGGCATTAGGCGGTCCTGGGGCTGCCACTGAGGCCACGCCCATCGGCGTCACACGGTCAGCTAGTAGTTAAGGTGCAAAATAGTTTTGTTAAAAAAGAAAGTGGTGTGTGGAAGTTCCTCATGCGAATGCATCAGGTTGTTTATCATCTCATGCATGAAATCCGTTGTCTTTTGCTAGTCCCAACCATTCCCACCAGCATATATTAATAATATGTGAGGGACCCTCCACTTCCAGGCAATCTTGCATTGAACTATTCAACTGTGCTCAACATAAACCCCTAAGGATGGATTCACAGTGGTGTGTTGCAGAACACACACGCTATAATGTGTGTGTGTGAACTGCAATAGTGACTGGACATAGACATTAATTCAAAGCTTGAGGGAGTTATAATAACATGAGCAGGTTGGGTGTAGCAACTCAGATGTCTGATTATATGGTGATCTGCAGAATCACCAATAATGCAGACGCTATACCTGATTATGTGGTGATCTGCAGAATCACCAAAAATACTAGTATAGCCAAAAGGGTGCTAAGAGTCTAGTGCTTGGTGCAACTGTAATATAATAGTTTGGCGAGACCTCACCAGAGGGGCTGGTGAGGTACAATCAGTACACTGACTGTATAATAGCGTACAAGCCCCAGCAAGCTGGAGATACTGAAGAGATAGAATCTCCCGAGGAGCGGGTGATTCAGACTTTACTGCAGCCTAGTGATCACCTGAGGAGCAGGTGATTAAGACGGTACTGCAGCCTAGAGGACACCTGAGGAGCAGGTGATACAAACAATACTGCGACTAGTGATCACCTGAGGAGCAGGTGATTAAGACTGTACTGCAGGCTAGTGAACGCCTGAGGAGCAGGAGTACAAACAGTACTGCAACTAATGATCACCTGAGGAGAAGGTGATTCTATACTAGAAATCCCTCACCAGAGGCTAGGCCCACTGGTGAGGACAGAGTGGTCAGACAGGCTAAGTTCGGCAACAGAGAGGTTAGTATTGGAACAGAATCGTGAGGCAAAAGGATAACGGGCAAACAGGCACAGGTTCAGCAACAAGTCAGATAGGCAGAAGTACAGAATCAATGAGCAGAGGTCAGAGTATAGCCAGAATCATACACAAATAATCAATAACAATATAGCAATATCCTAGTCTAGGTGTGAAGTCCTTGGTTTCAACACCTGGGATCTAGTCTAAGGTCTGAGCGCTAACACTAAAGTATTCACGACAGCAGACAGTTTCCGAATGAAGCCCGGAGGCTTAAGAAGCAGAGGAGACCTCACTGGCACGCCCCCTGCAGTCAGCCAATCCTGGGCGCCGTGAGACTCCTCTGACGTCAGCCGACCAGCAGGTCAGCTGACGAGCCTCCTCCTAGCATAAAAGTCCCGTCTGTGAGCGCGCCCGCGTGAGACGGTGACCCCTTGAGACAATGAACGTTCCGTCCTCGGCGTTCTAGACGCCGGGAGGACGGGCAGAGGCACGGAGGCAGCTGCCCCGTTGTTCATTACAGCAGTACTGTGAAAAGGTCCATAAAATTGCATAGGCAGTGAGTTGACATGCAGAATTCCTCAACACAACTGATGCACTGTGAACAGAGTTTAATACTTTTTTTTTAAGAAACTTGAATATAATCAGGCAAATCCAGATTGATTGAATATGGTCTCAGTGAAGCCCTGCTTCTGGGCCGAAAAAAACAAAGGAATGACCGAATATCCGTACATGACTAGGGCATATGGCCCAATAAGAAGCCTTTACCATCTACAACAAATGATGCTGTGACAATCAATTATTATTATTTAGTATTTATATAGCACCGACATATTACGCAGCGCTGTGCAGTATATATATATATTGTCTTGTCACTAACTGTCCCTCAAAGGAGCTCACAATCGAATCCCTACTATTATCATATGTCTGTTTGTATTATGTAGTGTAAGTGCTGTAGTCTAGGGCCAATTTAGGGATGAGCCAATTAACTTATCTGTATGTTTTTGGGATGTGGGAGGAAACCAGAGTACCTGGAGGAAACCCACGCAGACACGGGGAGAACATACAAACTCCTTGCAGATGGTGCCCTGGCTGGGATTCGAACTGGGGACCCAGCGCTGCAAGGCGAGAGTGCTAACCACTACGCCACCGTGCTGCCCAATTGGAGTTTAAAGACCACAGCTTTATTACATTCATTGCAAAAACTCCAGAGAGTGATCAATGGTGCAGAGAAGACCATCGGGTCACCCTTACCCTGCTCCTCCTCCCCCCACCCCGGAACTCCTCCTTACAATGAGAATGAGGTCCAGGGCCAACAGGATCACACACGACCCCTCACACCCTGGCAGTCACTTCTTCAACCTCCTCTGACTCTCACCGGTTGAACTGTACCATATGTTGTTGTTTCATGCATGTTCTGCACAGGGGGTTGCAATCTATAATTCGTACTGCTGCTACCACATTGCCGTTATTGTTGCTATGCTTTATATTGTTATAATTATGCTTATATTGTTGTTATTTGCACTATGCCAACTGCCATGTGTCCACAAATAACACGTGTCCATAATTTCATGAATAAAGGTTTCCATTATTAATTATTCATTAACCATTCTTTCCATTATATAAGCTCAGTGGGTACATATTTAAAGATGTAACAAAAGACGACATTGTCAAGGACTCACCCTCTACTGTGACAAATCTGTTGGGACACAACAAGAAGAAACATAGTTGATTTGTTAGGTTGTGATATTCTGACAAGTATGGGTGGGTGGGAGAAGGTTGCTGTGTCCAAATGCATTCCAAAAGGAAGTTGTTCTTTGGCTAAAATAGTTTTATTGTGTCCTGTACAAGTCACTCCACCTTCCATACCTGACAGTCCTTTTGTTCCTGGTCTGGTCACCTCTGGGCTTGCACAGTCATGCCCCCTTTTTGCCTAGCTACATCCTTGCTTTCATGGACACTCAACTAGGGGTCTAGTCCTGGATAAAGAAGTGAGTGGACCCGCGTGGCGCTCCAGAAAATGGGCTTGGTTGAGCATAGCGTGGGCGTGGTCATGGGTGGGGCCAAATATGCAGGGCCTTAGTAGTGGTATAAAAGGTCTGCCAGGGGAAGTTTGAGCTCTGTCGTAGTGTATCACCAAAAAGTAGATGTAATCTGACAGCATTTCACCAAAAATACACATAATCTGGCAGAGGTTCCTCCAAAATACAGATAATAGTGGTTCTCCCAAAATAGACAATCTGGCAGCAGCAGTTCCCCCAACATACACATAATCTGTAAGCAGTTCCCCAAAATACGTGAAACCTGGTAGTGGATCACCCAAAATACACGTAACACCCAAAATACATGTAATCTGGCAGCAGTGGTCCCCCAACATACACAATCTGGCAGCGGTTCCCCAAAATACACGTAATCTGACATCAGCGGTTCCCCAAAAATACAGATCTGACAGCAGTTCCCCCAAAATAGGTACCCCCAGTATAGCTAGCCAGGTCTATAGGTGTCTCCAGTATAAGTAGCCATGTGTATAGTTGTCCCCAGAATAGGTGGCCAGATGTAGATATGTCACCAGAATAGGTAGCCAGGTGTATAGATATCCTCAGAATAGGTGGTCAGGTGTATAGATATTCCCAGAATAGGTGGCCAGGTGTATAGATGTGCCCAGAATAGGTAGCCAGGTCTACTTATAGGTGTCCCCAGTATATGTAGCCAGGTGTATAGTGGCCCCAGTATATGTAGCCAGGTGTATAGGTGTCCCCAGTATATAAAGCCAGGTGTATAGGTGTCCCCAGTATATGTAGCCAGGTGTATAGGTGTCCCCAGTATATGTAGCCAGGTGTATAGTTGTCCCCAGTATAGCCAGGTGTCCCCAATATATGTAGCCAGGTGTATAGTGACCCCAGTATATGTAGCCAGGTGTATAGGTGTCCCCAGTATATGTAGCCAGGTGTATAGGTGTCCCCAGCATATGTAGCCAGGTGTATAGGTGTCCCCAGTATAGCCAGGTGTATAGGTGTCCCCAGTATAGCCAGGTGTATAGGTGTCCCCAGTATATGTAGCCAGGTGCATAGGTGTCCCCAGTATAGCCAGGTGTAAAGGTGTCCCCAGTATATGTGCTTAGTATATGTAGCCAGGTGTATAGGTGTCCCCAGTATATGTAGCCAGGTGTATAGGTGTCCCCAGTATATGTAGCCAGGTGTATAGGTGTTCCCAGTATAGCTAGGTGTCCCCAGTATATGTAGCCAGGTGTATAGTGGCCCCAGTATATGTAGCCATGTGTATAGGTGTCCCCAGTATATGTAACCAGGTGTATAGGTGTCCCCAGTATAGCCAGGTGTATAGGTGTCCCCAGTATATGTAGCCAGGTGCATAGGTGTCCCCAGTATAGCCAGTCTATAGGTGTCCCCAGTATATCTTGCTAGGTGTCCCCCCAGCTGGAGGGGAGCAGGGCAGTGGAGAGGAGGATTGGGCAGAGCAGCGGTGAAGGGCGGACGTTCCTCCCCCCCTTCCCTCACCTTGGGGCTCCTCTTCCTGGCTCTCCCCTCCATAACGATTGCGGCGGTGGCTGGCAGTGGCAGCGGGCATCAGTGGGCGGGACTTACCTCCTTCAGTGTTCCGGCGAGTTGACGCTGTGCGTGCAGCTAGTCTGGTCTAGTGAAGACCAGAGCAGCGGCACGCACAGCGTCAACTCGCCGGAACACTGGAGGAGGTAAGTCCCGCCCACTGACAGGGCCGGATTTGTAACTTTCACCTCCCTAGGCCAAATTTCTCCAACCGCCCCTTCAGAGACTAAATAGAGCCTACACATGTATTTTAGCTCGGTATATGATAGACTGCATTACAGAACATAGACTGGCAATGTACCAGACTGTGGTATTTATATTCCCCCCCACATCCTCCAATCATACTAAGTAAACTATGACTATGGTACATGACTATGTACTCTGTTAAGTGATGCAGGAGATGTCAGTGCTATATAAATACATAGTAATAATATGGTAGGACATTAGACTATGACTATGGTAGGATTAGATTGGGAGCTCCTGAGGACAGTCAGTGGCATGACTATGTACTCTGTAATGTGCTGCAGGAGATGTCAGTGCTATATAAATACATAGTAATAATATGGCAGGACATTAGACTAGGACTATGGTAGGATTAGAGTGTGAGCTCCTCTGAGGACAGTCAGTGACATGACTATGTACTGTGTAAAGTCCTGCAGATGTCGTCAGAGCTATATAAATACATAATAATAATAATATGGTAAGTCGTTAGACTGACTATGATAGGGCTTAGATTGTTTGTGAGCTCCACAGTAGGCAAGAGGGCTGTGAGAGTAAGAGGGAGGAAGGGATTGAGGGCAGAGAGAGAAAGATGGCACAAAAAGAGTGAGGCTGGGCAGAAAGGGAATAGAAAGTAAAGAGTGGGCAGGGGTTAAAAGATGCAGGTGGACACAAAGCACTTATTATAGAGAGGGTAGATAGGAAGAGGGCAGGGGGTGCAGAGAAAGTTAGAAAAAGGGCATGGAGACAAGAGCAAAAGAAAGTTTTGTATGCATATGTACAGTAAAAGTGTAATTACACTGCTATGCAGGGGCGGCGCCAGGGGGGTGCTTGGGGGTGCTCGAGCACCCCCTAGAATTGTCCAAGCACCCCCAAAGCACCCCCTGGAGTGAACTGACTTCAGGCGTCTAAAAGACGCCAAGTCAGTTCACACACCGGCAGCACGGAGCAGCAGGCAGGGCTACGGTAAGATGGCCGCCCGGAGCCCTGTTCTGCAGACTTCGGGCGGCCATTTTCCCGTAGCCCTGCTCTCTGCATGCAGGCAGGAAGTCTCGTGGTGACGTCGGGAAGGAAGAGGATCGTGGGCGCGCGGGCGCTGCGCGCCACAATGAGGTCGGGACTCGGGACAGGAGGTCGGGAAAGAAGGTCTTCTGGCTGTAGGTGAGTAAATGGGTTTTTCTTTTCTTTTTCAGGTGATGCGGATTGTGCATATTGGGGTCATATCTGCTACGGATTGTGCATATTGGGGTCATATCTGCTACGGATTGTGCATATTGGGGTCATATCTGCTACGGATTGTGCATATTGGGGCGATATCTGCTACCGATTGTGCATGTTGGGGTCATTTCTGCTACCGATTGTGCATATTGGGGTCATTTCTGCTACCGATTGTGCATATTGGGGTCATTTCTGCTACCGATTGTGCATATTGGGGTCATATCTGCTACCGATTGTGCATATTGGGGTCATTTCTGCTACGGATTGTGCATATTGGGGCCATATCTGCTACCGATTGTGCATATTGGGACCATATCTGCTACCGATTGTGCATATTGGGACCATATCTGCCACCGATTGTGCATATTGGGACCATATCTGCCACCGATTGTGCATATTGGGACCATATCTGCCACCGATTGTGCATATTGGGACCATATCTGCCACCGATTGTGCATATTGGGACCATATCTGCTACCGATTGTGCATATTGGGACCATATCTGCTACCGATTGTGCATATTGGGACCATATCTGCTACCGATTGTGCATATTGGGACCATATCTGCTACCGATTGTGCATATTGGGGCCATATCTGATAACGATTGTGCATATTGGGGCCATATCTGATAATGATTGTGCATATTGGGGCCATATCTGATAACGATTGTGCATATTGGGGTCATATCTGCTAACGATCGTGCATATTGGGGTCATATCTGCTACCGATTGTGCATATTGGGGCTATATCTGATAACGATTGTGCATATTGGGGCTATATCTGATAACGATTGTGCATATTGGGGCTATATCTGATAACGATTGTGCATATTGGGGCCATATCTGATAACGATTGTGCATATTGGGGCCATATCTGATAACGATTGTGCATATTGGGGCCATATCTGATAACGATTGTGCATATTGGGGCCATATCTGATAACGATTGTGCATATTGGGGCCATATCTGATAACGATTGTGCATATTGGGGCCATATCTGATAACGATTGTGCATATTGGGGCCATATCTGATAACGATTGTGCATATTGGGGCCATATCTGATAACGATTGTGCATATTGGGGCCATATCTGATAACGATTGTGCATATTGGGGCCATATCTGATAACGATTGTGCATATTGGGGCCATATCTGATAACGATTGTGCATATTGGGGCCATATCTGATAACGATTGTGCATATTGGGGTCATTGGACGTGTTTTTTGTTAAAATCTGCTCACATTACGTGTATTTTCTTGAGAAAACCTGCACAATTATGTGAATTTTCTGGGAAAAGGGTCACCAAAACTTGGGCCCTCTGTCTTTGCGTTGCACTTTTAAAGGGAACCCGAGGTGAGAATAATATTGAGGCTGCCATATTTATCTCCCTTTAAGCAATACCAGTTGCCTGGCTGCCGTGCTGGTCCTCTGCCTCTTATTCTTTCAACCATAGACCCTGAACAAGCATGCAGCAGGTCAGGGGTTTCTGACAATATTGTCAGAACTGACAAGATTAGCTGCATGGCTTGTTTCTGGTGTAATTCAGTTCACTACTACAGCCAAAAAGATCAGCAGGGCTGCCAGGCAACTAGTATTGTTTAAAAGGAAATAAATATGGCAGCCACCATATCACTCTCACCCTGGGTTCACTTTAAATTACAGTTAGCCCCGCCCTCATCCGGTCATGACCACGCCCATTTTTTCGCCGCGGCGCGCTTCGCGCGCCGCAGGTTGTAACCTCACCCATTTTTGGCGCGACGCGCTTCGCGCGCCGCAGGTCGTCAGCTCCCCCGGAAATTGGTCCAGCACCTACATAGCACCCCCTAAAAAAATTTCCTGGAGCCGCCACTGCTGCTATGCTTGTCATTAGTATCATTCAGCCTCCCTGCCCACACACTAACCACACAGTTGCTAGAGAACAAGAAAAAGCAGGCACCCTACACTGTCTCCCTTCTCACCCCTGTATCCTGTGATGAAGGAATGGTGTATGTCAGCTCACGGAGGGGAGAGGGGGGAGGATCGTTCAGCCAGACAGCCTGTCAGTGTCACATTCCAGCACAGCAGACGCTGCCTGCTCCGTCCATCCGTGTAACACGGAATCAGACACTACCTCTCTCCTGTGCAGAGCTGGTTAGAGGATTATCACTTAAAGAGACTCTGTAACATTAAAAAGATCCCCTGGGGGGTACTCACCTCGGGTGGGGGAAGCCTCCGGATCCTAATGAGGCTTCCCACGCCGTCCTCTGTCCCACGGGGGTCTCGCTGCAGCCCTCCGAACAGCCGGCGACTGTGCCGACTGTCAGTTCAATATTTACCTTTGCTGGCTCCAGCGGGGGCGCTGTGGCGACTTTCGGCACGGAAATAGACGGAAATACCCGATCTTCGTCGGGTCCGCTCTACTGCGCAGGCGCCGGAAACTTGCGCCTGCGCAGTAGAGCAGACCCGACGGCGATCGGGTATTTCCGCCTACTTCGGCGCCGACAGCCGTCAGAGCGCCTGCGCAGGAGCCAGGAAGGTAAATATTACGTCACCGCTGCACGGAGGGCTGCAGCGAGACCCCTGATGGATGGAGGACGGCGTGGGAAGCCTCATTAGGATCCGGAGGCTTCCCCCACCCGAGGTGAGTACCCCCCAGGGGCCGTTTTGTCGTTACAGTTCCTCTTTAAGTTCCATGTGTCAGCTGGCTGCCTTTCTCCTCTTCCTCCTGGAGCAGCCATGGCCTCACTGCCGCTGTCTGCAAATACAGAAGTGGGGAGGAGAGCACTTAGAGCCTCTGTATGCATAGTAGCTGCATCATGGCAAGTCACTCACTTGCCTGTTCTGCTGATGTTATCTGCCCTGTGTCACCCCCGTCTCCCATTGCCCGCCATCCTGTACCTTCTCCAGAGTCCATGAGCTTCCCAGTTCCCACTTGCAGCAATCAGAAAATCCGCCTGCAGTCTCCACCAATCAGGTCCCAGCACCAGCCATCCACCAATCGCAGTGCAGCTTTGGCACTTCCTCATGCTGAATCCACAGAAATGATTGGCTGAAACTGAATATGGGGCAGGGGGCGGAGGCACTACCAGTAAATGACAGCGAGCTCGTCTGTAAAGATGTAGCTGCTGCTCCTGATGCAAAACTAAAGCTGTCCCTGTTTTAAGCAGCCGGCACCGCTGCTGCACACACAGACAGTGTGTGCAGAGCAATGCAGGGGGGCGGCTGCGGACAACATGGCAATTGTGGGGATGACATGGACAACTGTTAGACACTACCTGTTTTTTAACCCACCCCTCCCTAAGCTCCGCCCTAGTCCCGGGCCTATTTGGCCTGCCCACAAATCCGGCCTTGCCCACTGATGCTCGCTGTCAGTCACCGCCGCCAGCCACCGCTGCAATTGTTATGGAGGGGAGAGCCAGGAAGAGGAGCCCCAAGGTGAGGGGGGGGGGGAAATGTCCACCCTTCCCCGCTGCTCTGCCCAATGCTCCTCTCCACTGCGCTGCTCCCCTCCAGGGTGCTAGGGGGGACGGCGTCCACTCTCCAAAAAAAGTGAGTGGACGTCGTCCCCCTGCGTTCATGCAGGACTCGACCCCTGCCATGGGCCCAATGAGAACACTGTACCATCTACAACAAATGATGCTATGATACCCAATTGGAGTGTAAAGGAAACCAGAGACGATAAAATATAAAAATGTTATACATACCTGGGGATTCCTTCAGCCCCATGCGCACGGATTGCCCCCACACCATCGTTCTCAGCCTTCTGTATCACCAGTATTGAGTTCCGTAACTTCGGCCAGTCGCAACCAGTCTGATGAAAGAGAAATATGCTCTCTACGTATCTCTCCGACAGCCAGGAACCTAAAGGGTTAAATGTCTGAAGGGCTGCAGGGGAAACTTCTGTTTCCCGTGCTCTCTTCTGCTGCCTGGGGGGGTAGAAAAGATTGACCCTCCTGAGAAGGTGTCGCAGTGTATCAGAGAGACAGTGACTGTTTCTATTGGCTCTCTGCTCCTGTCAGTCATAATTTATCCCTCTCTTCTTCTGTGAGTCATGGCTCCCGCATAGTCTCTGCACTGTTTCCGACACACCAGAGCATATGTTTCTGGGCTTTACCGCATATTCTACTCTTCATGAATTGACATTTACTGACATGCGTTGAGCAAATAACCGCACAAGCCGGTAATTTACCTCACTGCTCGGTAGTTTCAGCTTTCCATGCGGTAACAGCCTGAATTGACATTTTCTTAAGTGCTTGGTAAAGTCAGCTGTTTTCTGCATTACCGTATGCGGTAATGCTATACGAACCATGACTCATTAGTGACCAGAATTTTTCAATGTAGTCTGTAAGAGCTGTGGAAAAGGTGTCAGTGTTGTAACAACAAATGGGACCCTTTATTTTTGACATCATTAACATCAACAATCAGAAACCCTATACAGTATTAGCAGTCCAGTTTACTGACTGATTCCTATGAGAAGTGATGACTGGTAATATACAACATTCATTACATCTCTCTGTCACTAGATGGGAAACAGGTCCTGTGTGGTCTGCACTTTAATTGCTTAAAACACAGCTAACTCAGCAAAGCTTCTTTAGCAATAACAAATCTTTAGCAATAACAAGACAATATGAGTATGAAAAAGAATTCTCATGAGTATGGGAGGTGATTAGTATTGTCACAAGCAGGAAAATTAATCTACACAAAACTTTGTGCTGGGGCTTGCAGGGCAATCATATTTTAGGAAAGTGAATTTAGAGTGGAAAAGCGTGATCACAGACATTTTATTTTTTCTGTATATATAGTATTTAAAATCTGATAAAATCTATGAGAAAGTGCAACTACAGCACGTATAACACCATGGGCCTGATTCACAAAGCGGTGCTAACCTAGTTAGCACACCTAAAGGCTTTGGACGTGCTAACTAGGGTGCTAAGTAGTTAGCACGCACCAAGCTAAATCAGTTCGCGCGCTAAGTTTCACGGTCGTGCGCTAAGTTTAGCGCTGCCCGGTGCGCGCGAAACGTTGCACCACGTGCGACGAAAACGCAGCCATGCGATGTTTAGGGAGCATCTAATGCAATGTTTTGGCCGCATCAGGTGCGCCATTTCCGTTGCACCCGGTGCGACGTTTTGCGCGCACTGGGCAGCGCTAAACTTAGCGCGTGACCGTGAAACTTACCGCGCGAGCACTAATTCCCGTGCGCAAAGTATGTTTAGGCGTGCTAAGGGGCTTTTCACAAGCGTGCTAACAGTTAGCACCACTTTGTGAATCAAGCCCAATGTTCATGGAAATGCCTATTCTCGCAAACTATTGTCTTCAAGGGTAATGTCTTCCTGATTAGGAAGCAAGTATGCAGTCTGGCAACATCTGTTGCACTGGTGGCAGTAATCATTATACAATTTTATTTTGGCACCTGTTGCACGTTGTATTTCTTCATTGGGTTGCACCATACTGGATTGCACCGGACCACATAGGTTACTGCCTCTTCTTCCTATTTTCCACGCCTACATCCCCACCGTTGTGCAGGGCCAGATTTCTGGAATGGCCACAAAGGCCCAGGCTGTGGGTCGCTGCAGCGCAAAGAGGCACCTGAACATCAAAGAGGGATTAATGTAACAATGGAGTATGAAATTTCAGAACAATATATGAAAACGGGAAACTGGTGCTCAAGGGAGGTGGTCATGAAAGAAAGCACCTGCTGTACATGGATGATACACATGGAAGAGGGGCTGTACATGGAATGGGAGGGGCTGCAGTACATGGATGATAAACATGGAAGAGGGGAGTGCACATAGAATAGGAGGGGCGCTGCTGCACATGAAAGGGGAGCCAAAATATACTTGGCCTAGGGGCCCAAAAGGTGTAAATCCGGCCTTGCCATTGTGTTCAATTCACTCCCGTCCCTCAGGGAGTTTTTCCCTCCCACACCTAGTTTTCGTTTCAGCTGTCTTTCCTATTCTAGCCTTCTCAACCTCCTGTTTATTCTACACTTATTGTAGCAATGTTTTCTTGTCCCCTATTGATAGATCATTTCAAAAGTAGGTGGCTTCTTCAGCTGCTCCTGATGAAGTTATTTCTCTATCATGAAACACCTGGGGCTTAATTCACAAAAGGGTGCTAACAGTTAGCACGCCTAAAACATTTGCATGTGCAAACTAGGGTACTAAGTAGTTTGCACGGCAAAGCTGTTACTGATGGCGTGCTATTTTCTAGCGTGCTAAGTGGCTTTTCACTGGCATGCTAACACTTAGCACGCTTTTGTGAATCAAGCCCCTTGAGTTATACCCAGAATATGATGTGTAGTACAATCTAAACAGCACTATATCAATCTACTTTCATTGTATTTACGACAATTTATGGACATGTTCCACTTTTATTTGCTAGTGCTGCTATTTTCCATGTATGTGATTTGTATCTGTTTTTGGATGATATCCTACATCTTTTTGCAAGTTGCACATATTTCTGGGTTAAGGTTTATCAGTTTTGATCCCACTTTGACAATTGATATGTGAGTTGATATCCCCATTACCATCCTACCAATACCTTTCCCTTTGTCCCCTTCCTTCCATTATATGTATATTAACTGCTTGCCGACCGCGTCACGCCGGTGGGCGCGGCCGCGGAGGCAGCCCCAGGACAGCCTGATGCCGATCGGTGTAAAGTCCTTGGGGCTTGTTTTGCAGGAGATTGCGCGGTGATGCGTGCACATCTCCGCTTGGTAGGCGAAGCTCCACTCCACCTTCAGCCTCCCAGCGGCGATCACAGCTAGGGGACTGTTAAACCGCGAAACCGCCATCTATTCACTATGTACAGCGCTGAGATCTAAGGCAGCGATGTACAGGGGACAACCGTGTCACCTGGCTGTCTCCTCCAGAGGCACAAAAGCAATCCGCTGTGATAGACTGAAGCCTATCACAGCTGATCATGCTGATTGGCTGACGGGGAGAGGGAGAGAGGGGGAAGAGAAAAAAAAAGTTACAAATATTAGAGAAATAAAGAAATAAATATTTATTAAAAACAAACAAACACCTGGGGTGCGATCAGACCTCGCCAACAGAGAGCTCTGTTGGTGGTGAGAAAAGGGTGGGGGGGAAATCACTTGTGTGCTGAGTTGTGCGGCCCTGCAGCTAGGCCTTAAAGAGACACTGTAAGAATAAAAACGTCCCCTGGGGGGTACTCACCTTGGGAGGGGGAAGCCTCCGGATCCTAATGAGGCTTCCCCCGTCATCCTCTGTCCCACGGGGGTCTCGCTGCAGCCCTCCGAACAGCGGCCCGACAGACCCTACAGCCTGTACAATATTTACCTTTCCAGGCTCCAGCGGGGGCGCTGTTGCGGCTCTTCTGACGGAGCTAGGCGGAAATAGCCGATCTCCATTGGGTCCGCTCTACTGCGCAGGCGCAGGAGACTCGGCTATCTCCGCCTAGCTGCAGTGGCCCATTAAGTCAAAAATGGCCTGGTCTTTAGGGGGGTTTAACACTGTGGTCCTCAAGAGGTTAAGATGTGAAGATTTACTATTTTTGAACATAATATAACTTGTAACACTTTATTGTACCAGTCCCCACTCATTGGCATTGATTCACTATGCAAGTAATGTAAGGTGCGTTACCGTAGCAACATAAGCTAGCCAGGTACCACGGGTGGTGCGGATTGTGCAACATGCGATGCTAGTGGAATAAATATGGATACAATTGTGGTGAAGGGCGGCTGGTGTCACCGATCAAATGAGGACGGGATTCAGGGATGCGTGTGTGCCAGGAAGGCAGGCAGGAGAGCAGAGTGGAAACTGTTTGTCCAAAGGCCACCCCATAGATTTGGCTGCCTGAATCATGTGATTCAGCTGGCTTCATGGTAGGTCTGCCCCTGAAGGGAACTACATTGTGACAATGCACCTGTACAGACTGTGCCAAAGCTCTGCCAAAGCACACACTGAAAACGGATCTTTTTTTGCTTAAAGAGGAACGCCAGTGAAAATAATGTAATAAAAAAAAGGGCTTCATTCTTACAATAATTATGTATGAATGATTTAGTCAGTGTTTGCCCATTGTAAAATCTTTTAAATACCTGATTTACATTCTGACATTTATCACATGTTGACATTTTGTACTGCTGGCAGGTGATGTGGCTGCTGCTTGCTTTTTTGACAGTTGGAAACAGCTGTAAACAGCTATTTCCCACAATGCAACAAGGTTCACAGACAGGACCAGGACCATGGTCATCAGAGTTTCTTGTGGGAGGGGTTTCACCACAATATCAGCCATACAGCGCCCCCTGATGATCCGTTTGTGAAAAGGAATAGATTTCTCATGTAAAAGGGGGTATCAGCTACTGATTGGGATGAAGTTCAATTCTTGGTCACGGTTTCTCTTTAAGTGATGGTTCTGTGAAAAGTAAGTTTTTGCTGTTGCACAGATCTCACATGCAGCGCCTGGGGCCAGCTTCTCCCTTGTTCAGATGTGCTGCTGGTTTCAGCCAAAGTCAATGGAGGTATACCGCAGGCAGGGCATCGCTTCCAGTTAATTTCTTGCAACCAAATCATCACAAACCCCTCTAGGCCCTCAATTCCACTGAAACCTTCATCATTTGTCGAAACCCCAGATGTAGATGCAACACAGCTTATTCAGATATTCCCATGCTGCTCATTTGTTAAGTGTGGTCACATAGAATGCACCAGCTCCCTGTTAATGTGTGCAAATAGAGAAGTGTTGGCATTTGTGTCGGTTCATAGTTTGAAGCTTACAAATGAAAGAACGGGAGAAGCGGTGGAACAGCTGTATGTCACAGCCAGTGCTTACTACTGCAGACATCACCAAGATTAAAGATCTTTAACTAGTTGTCCCCAGTGACATTACTCCATCTCATTCTTGTGCCATTGCAAAACAGAGCACGGCATGCTCTCACATGATAATCTGGGTGACACCTCAAATAACTCTGCAGGAATGAGTTCTGTCAGTGGCATATTTACTCAGTAGTGGGACATCCTCTCACTAAAGGTCACTAATGTTTTCTTGTCTTACTGGGAACTCCTGTGGACTCGGCTTTTAATGCCAGTGAGAGGAGTGTGTTCGCAAACACTCGTTGCTAATTATGGGCCTGTAAAGAGGACTACTCTGAAATGACCACGTTGATATTACTTTATAACAGTACTGATGCATATAAAATAACTTTGCCAGCAGTGTAGGATATTTGTGTATGTAAGGCAATTGTTCTTCACATGTCATAGCAGTGTAAAAGTGGTTCAGTAAGGACAGCAAATTACATAATACAAAACAGCCCAGATTGTGATACCATTTCACCACTAACATCCAGAAGGAAGATACTTTAAAGAGGAACTCCAGTGAAAATAATGTAATAAAAAAAGTGCTTCATTTTTACAATAATTATGTATAAATGATTTAGTCAGTGTTTGCCCATTGTAAAATATTTTAAATCCCTGATTTATATTCTGACATTGATAACACGGTGACATTTTTACTACAGACAAGTGATGTAGCTGCTGCTTGCTGTTTTGGCAGTTGGAAACAGCTGTAAACAGCTATTTCCCACAATGCAACAGGGTTCACAGACAGGAAACTGCCAAGAGTACGTACTCAGAATTTCTTTGTGGGAAGGGTTTCACCCCAATATCAGCCATACAGCGCCCCCTGATGGTCTGTTTGTGAAAAGGAATAGATTTCTCATGTAAAAGGGGGTATCAGCTACTGATTGGGATAAAGTTCAATTCTTGGTCGGAGCTTCTCTTTAAGGTATGTACACATTAAATAATTGTCTGAAACTGCCGATAACAGCTGCTTTGGCCAATTATAGTTTTCTTATAGTTTATGTGTGAGTGTACTGCCAACGAAACAAAACATGTTTGACTTTTAAAGCAGCAGGGTCAGCCACACTATTCCAGGAAAAAAACAAACACATTTATAAATAGATAACTACTTGCTCTACTTACATAGTAGATGAATTGTACTGTCCATGTTTTCATTTCAGTGAATTTTATATAGTAAATAAAGAAAATTCTGTTCCTAGCTGTTGCCATCTTGGTTCCCTCTGACTTAAACCAATACTGATGTCATCTCCTCCCTTACTCTTTTTTTCTCTCCTAGAATCTCTGCCATAGCTGCTCGCTTAGTAAACACATGAGAGCATAGCATAGAGATTGTATTTCAGCTCACACTGAACTGCCCTCAGCCAGTCAGTGAGGAGAAGAAATGTTGGAGGGGAGAAGACAAGCTTCCCTCTCTCACTGTCTTCAGTGATGGCAAAACACCAAGCCAGTCTAATTAATTTATTACAGCAGAAACTTTTCTCAATAGATTGGAGAGCTTCCACTGCAGGGTGAGGTTTTAGGCTGCACAATGAACACAGAGCAGTGGTTAAATGTAATTTGATTTTGTGGCTGACAATCCATCTTTAACAGCTCTCTGAAGCCTGAGCATGCTTAATCCCAATGTGATTATCATTCACCTGTGTGGGAATCTGCATGTCTGCTCCCATTGGATGACCTCAGTATAAAGGACTGCTTCCTGCAGTGCTCCATGGGCTATCATAGTCTCAGCAGCACCAGCCTGTCTTGCTGTCATTTTGGCCCCAGATCGTGTTTCTAGTTCTAATGTTAATTCATGTGGACTGCACTGACCTCCCGCGTAGGAGTCAGTGAGTCCTTCTAGTTCCTGTTCCTGCTTATCAGTATTGATACTTTGCTGGTCTTGCATCATATATTGGTTCATCGCCGATATATACGCATACTAGCGCGTTTGTTATTTTCCTTGTATTCATGTTACGTTAATACATCAGTGTCGCTCATATATACGTACTCGAACTGTTTATATCCTGTGTTCAGTCAGTCAGTTTCTAGCACGCTTTGGTAAGTTGCACGTATCGTGATCACCCGTGCTTAGTTAGTTCAGTCTTGTTCCTGTTACCTTGTGTGGCTTGCGCTCACTTCTGCGTAGAAGTAGCGAATCCTTCCAAGTCCTGTTCCTGTTACCTTGCCTGGATTGCGCTCACTTCTGCGTGGAAGTAGCAAATCCTTCTGAGTCCTGTTCCTTTTACCTTGCGTGGATTGCGCTCACTTCTGCGTAGAAGTAGTGAATCCTTCCTAGTCCTGTTCCTTGTATTGTTCCAGTTCCTAGCTAGTGTTCCTTTGCTTATGTTATATATCGGTTCTTCGCCAATATATGCATATGTTAGTCAGTCATTTGTAGCTTCATTGATAGCAGTAATTGTAATACGCTAGGAATATCGTATCCATTGTATTTAAGTATTGTTTATGGTTGCTCGGATCTACGCCTGCTCTGTGCGCCACATCTCCTACGGGAGTCAGTCCTCTCTTCCACTACAACTGGTGATATCCTGGTTACTTGTGCTTGCGTGTGTGTCTCCTTCACGTCAGGTTATGCATGTCGTGCTGACTGTGGAGAATATACCACTGAGCGTAACAAGTGGGCCTGTAGTGAATAAAATAATATAAAGTAAAAATGAGAGCCCCTGGGTTGAATTTTTCACACTGCAGCACAAATTAAAAGTGCAATGACTTGAAAAATATGCATATCTTTTCATAACTTTAAAGTATACCTAAACTGAGATGTATATGGAGGCTGCCATATTTATTTCCTTTTAAACAATACCAGTTTCCTGGTATTGCAACTGTTGCATCTGTGTTGAAACACTTCCTCTTTACTGAGTCAAACTAATAAAACAAAAAACAGAATCAGAATTATTTCGCCGAGCGCGACAGTTGCCGCACTTGGAATTGTTTGTAGTACACACCGGCATTGGACATAGTGAAAATGTACATACAGTGAATAACAGAGATAGAATGATTACATACAGATACTGAGGCAGAGGTAACAGTATGTAGGTGTACTCGGGTACCATGCTAGGAGGTTTTAGTTGTAGCTCGCGTTAGAGGAGCACTGCTTGGGGAAAAAAGGTCTTTCTGTGCCAGGGGTTTTCGGTGGGGATGGTTCTCTGGTGATGGCCTGAAGGTAGGCGGTTAAAGAAATGACTGCCGGTGTGTGGGGGTTCTGTGTAATTCTGTTGGCCCCTGTTCTCAGCCTGGAGTTCTCAGCCTGGATGCGTGGAGGAGATCCTGTGGTGGCAGCGGTGTGCCAATGATCCTTTCCGCTGCATTGATTTCTCTTTGTAGTTTGTACTTGTCACTCGTGGTAGTGCCTGCATACCATCTGATACAAAAGCAAAGGATAGATCCAATAGTGGCAGTGTGGAAGCTGGTCAGCAGCTCCTGAGGTATGCCTTACTTTCTCAGCTGTCTCAGGAAAAACAAACTTTGCTGAGCTTTCTTTTGGTATTTGGTGGTGTTATCAACCCATCACACGTTGTTGGCGATGGTTGTACCCAGGAACTGAATGTTTAGTACTCTGGTGACTTCAGTGCCTTTGATGAAGACTGGTTCAAGTAAGGGAGGGCACTTTCTGATGTCCACTATCAACTCTTTGCAGCATTCAGGACGAGCTTGTTTTCCTTACACCAATTACAGATTTGCTTGATCTCACTGCTGTAGGCGTGTGCATGATTACCGCCAATGAGGTGTGGAAGTGTGGAAGCAGTTCACCCCTCCCTTGTTCTTCAACAGGATCAAGTCAGTCAGCCTCACCTTGTCATAGCAGGAGGTAATTTACACCCACGGAGGATGATCCTCAAAATATGATAAGGTGTGGCTTGCTTGGAATAGCACCGAGCCAAGTGCATATAGTATTCCATTTAACATAGGCTTCCACAAGAACCAATAAACCTTCAACCCTTGACTGTTAGCAGTTAAAGGGAGGCTTCTATACTTCAGCAAAATAGTTTCTTTCCATACATTTATGGTATGTTTATGCCATTGTACCTGCAATCAATTGTTGTCTTCTGTAGCATGTATACTAACAGGTCATTGAATGCTGAGATTTTAAATGTGCTAACTATACCATAGTTATGCGTGATCCTACAAACTAAGTATTATGTTAACAACTAATTTATATTTTGGTAAACTTTTTGTTTACTTTTCTCTTATTATTATTATTATTATTATTATTTATTAGATTTATATAGCGCCAACATATTACGCAGCGCTGTACAATAAATAGGCTTACAGACAATGATAACAGGGTTGACAGAACAATACAGGTAACGGACCATAGATACAACAATACAGGTAATAGCAATAAGATACACAACACAATGCAGATAATAGTACAATGCCAGATCATAAACTGGAATGGTAGTGGTAAAAAATTACCAGTTCCAAATTCTGGGTAAAGGGCACACAGTCAAGTATGATACACAAGGGAAGAGGGCCCTGCCAAAGGCTTACAATCTAGAGGGAGGGGCTGGTTACACAAAAGGAGGGGGTGCATCAAGAAGTTATTGGCAGAAAGGATTAGGGTAGTGTCGAGTTGATGTAGGCCTCCTTGAAGAAGTGAGTTTTGAGTGCTTTTTTGAAGGTGTTGAAGGTGGGAGCGAGCCTGATGGGCAGCGGGAGAGAGTTCCACAGGATAGGGGCAGCTCTAGTGAAGTCCTGCAGTCTGGCATGGGAGTGCGAGATGCGTGGGGTGGTTAAGAGGAGGTCGTTGGAGGAGCGAAGTGGGCGGCCAGGTGTATATCTGCTGACCAGGTCAGAGATGTAGGTTGGGCAGGACTTGTGTAAGGATTTGTATGCCAAACATAGGATCTTAGGTATCCTGTATTGTTTAGACCTGTTTCTTTCAATAATGCATTTTCAGTCAAAGAACAGGACTGGAAGGATTCGCTACTCCTACGCAGGAGATGGCGCAATCCACAAGGCAAGACAAAGGCAGAGCAAGAAACAAGTAAAGGAAATACACAAATATATACCGTAATCCGCGTCACAATATGGAAAATAACAAACGCGCTAGTATGCGTATATATTGGCAATGAACCAATATATGACGCAACACTAACTAAAATGCAATAATCCGCGACCCAATATGGAAAATAACAAATGCGCTAGTATGCGTAAATATTGGCAATGAACCGATATATGATGCAAGACTAGCAAAATAACAAATCTAACTGAGATATGAATGTACTGGCGAACCAATATATATGCACGTATCAGGAACTAATTACAGTCCCGAAGGACACACATAAACAAGAACTGAGACAAACGGAATGAACGCTTGCTTATCCAGTCACTGCCTCAGCGACAGCAAGCGTTCATACGTAGACAAACACAGGAGTGAGATAGTCAATAGCAACCGCAGCTATATGACTAATCTCCAGGAACAGGACTGAAAGAATTCACTGCTCCTCCGCAGGAGTCAGTGCAATCCACACGAGAACCAGGAACAGAGGCCCAGGACAGGAGTAACAGCTTAGACAGACTGAGGCTGAAGCTATGACAGGGCAGGGAGCACAGCAGGAAGCAACTCTTTATGCTGAGGTCATTCAATGGGAGTGGTGCAAATTCCCACATAGGTGAATGGCAATCAGTCACAAGCTGGCAGCAGAAAAAGGCAGACAAAACTGTGCAACCTGCATAAAAGGAATTGCAGCTCAGCTGCAACAGGCAATGTTTAAATTCACAAGCGCATCTCAAGCTGCCATGAACTGCGAGCTATTGCAGATGGAATCAACACTTGAGTGCAAGCAAAACTATGCAAGCAAATGCATGTAAAGAAATCAGAACTGCTTGGCTGCAGTACAACTGCAGCCATCAGTACATGCTGCAGAAGCAATCATAACAGTAGCAACCTGTAGCTCTTTTTATATGAGTGGTAGTAATAAATAATCCCAACTAGACTTAGGGCTCTTTCACACAAATGGCCCACCCAACAATTGGTTGCAAAATAATTCAACTGAATGGTAGCGTTTGTAGCCACAAGTGGGTCAGTAGTTGACACTCAGTTCACTTACTGCCCGGTAAAAAAAACCCTGTATGTTACATCCAGGGGTGGCTGCCACCCACTGAGATGCTTATGGAAGAGATTGCCACAAGTGCCAGCAAATTAACAGGAGCAGCTGGCAAGCAGTGAAGTGTACTGCTGTCAGCCGTTCATGTGAAAGAACCCTCACTGGAAACGTTATTTCTAAAAATCCCCCAGGACTTTATTTACTCTTCTATTCTGATTATGCTGGAGGACACTGGGAGGTAACTATGTTTATGGTGGCTACTACAGTCCACCCTACTCCTGTTTAATGGCTGACATCCACTCTGACAGTAAAGATTTCATGACTTCTGTATACTGGATTTTCCATCTCCTCCCAAACTAAGAATCTCCCCAAAGCTCCTGGTTATCCCACACCTAGTTCCTATGGAAGCTGCTTTCCAGGGCTACATAAAAAATGCTCTTTGCAGGGATGCAACTGTAGGTGGATCAGGCCCAGAGAGCTTTGGGTGGCCCTTACTACAAGCCCTCCAATACAGAGGTCCTAACTCCAGAGCAGATGTTGTGGTCACAATTGATTTAGATGGGAGAATTATGATGGTCACATTTCTGAAATATGCGCCCCCTGATTGTGGGAGTCAACAAAAAAGCAGATGAGGAAAAAGGTGTGAATGTTAGAGGGCGGGCAGAGCAACCAAGGCTCTCCAGCACCCAAGGCTGAGACACCAAATTGCACACCCCATCCCTCCCACCACAGCCATCACATCCTGATTTCTTTTCAACTAAAAGGTGCCCCAGGGCCCCCAACACGTTCATCTCTAGTTATCTGGCTTGCAGTCACTGCCATGCATCCCCCAAACACAATAAGAGAATGATAGCTGAGTGAGTTGTGCGCCCCTCCCACACTGGAGCCTTTCTCGCCTCTGCCTCAGTCTGGCCCTGGTAGTTATGCCCCTGGCTCTTTGCTTTTTTGTCCATCTATTTGCCTCCCCTAAAACCAGCAAACAATGGTTCCTCTAGGGCAGTTATAGGCAAACTTGGCTCTCCAGCTGTTAAGGAACTACAAGTCCCACAATGCATTTGCCTTTATGAATAATGATTGTGGCTGTCAGACTCCTGCAATGCATTGTGGGACTTGTAGTTCCTTAACAGCTTGAGAGCCACATTTGCCTATCACTGCTCTAGGGCATGTTCTTCATCCTGCCCCTCCAGAGCTCACAGCCACCAATAAAAAAGACACCAAGGACAGAAGAATAACCTCCATTTTCAACTATTCTTCTCCCTAATGTCTTCTTCCACTCCTGACACCGTTATTGCTTTCTGACTCTGTCGTTTAGAAGGAGATCCACTTGCCATTACTTATTTAAACGCTAAAAAACAACAACAAAATAGTAAAAATATTGTATAAATATGCATTTTTTTAATACTCTGCCAAATTTCTGCCCAATTTGTACTTTTGCAGTCTTGATGATTGCAATATTCACAAGAGGCAAAGTACACTGCTCAGTAAGTACAGATTTCCTGTGTTATTGGCCCCATGCTGTCCACATAATAGTTTGATTAGGTTTGTCACAGGGCATAGGCTTTCCTCATTACTGAATCGTTTTATTACTGCTGCTCTGCAGGAGCCCTCCACAATGGGAAAAGATGGAAATTAAGAGTTTTGCTGAGGAGTTTTGTTGCTGTTAAAAATGAAAATTAGAATAAGGATTCTGAGTCCTTTGGGAATGGCGATATTTTTTTACACTCTTCCACCACTGTTTTCTGTCAGGCAAACACAAGAGGTTTATGTTTAAAGCAGAACATTAAAAAAGCAATTGTTTTTTATTGTTCATAATGTTTCGGAGGGTACATGCTTGCCATGTGCCGGGGCATTAGCGAATTACTGGGACATTATATTTCAGTATATTACAGGGAGAGGGAGCCAGGCAATTATATTACCACTCGTTAGCGGGAAATATTTGTGGCATTATTTATGTGTGCTTTTAAAAGTGTCTGAAGCTCCTCTGTCTCCTGCCTTTTTTTCTACATTATATACTTGTATATCTTCGCATTTATGGTAATGGTTACGGTGACAACAGCAAATGGTATTGTCCTCACGTACCACTGGTGTAGACCGATCAGCCACAACATTAAAAGCACTGACAAGCAGAGATGAATTAGGATGAAATAGGGTCTAAAGCCTGGAACACACTTTCTGTCATGATTCCCCCAGTGGCGTGGCAATAGGGGTTGCAGAGGTTGCGACCGCATCGGGGCCCTTGAGTCAGAGGGGCCCCAAAGGGCCTATACTCAACTACAGTATTAGCTCTTTATTTGGTCCTGTGCAGATAATATTCACTTCTATAGATGCTATGAATAGTAGGGATCATTAAGAGTTCCTCATCCCCTTCTTGCTCCTCTGACACTGTGGTTGTCCTTGATTGGTTTTGGTGCGCCATATTAATTGTTTTGTATAGAGTGCTTGGGGGGGCCAATGTAAAACTTGCACTGGGGCCCACAGCCTCTTAGCTACACCACTGGATTGCCCAATCACCGACCAATTTTACCACCATGTTTACCTACACAATCTGTTTATAGTATTCAATATTTGTAGGCCCTTATACTACATGGTGGTGGTAAAATTGGTCACTGCTTGGCCGATTCTAAATAAAAGTGTGTACCAGGCTTAAAGCAAGGTAGTAGTGGTGGCTCCTCCTTATTGTTATTTTGGTAATTTAAGGGTGCATAGTTACACACATCCAATTTTTAATGGCCAATGATTGACCAAAATCACCACTGTCAAGCAGGGATGATCTCCGACCTTAATCACTCGTCATTACTCGTGATTCAAATGAGGATTGATTACAGCAGCTAAGTGGCGAGGATTGGAAGGGTTATTTACCCATAAATCCATGTCCTCCCCATGCGTCATATAGATCCATGCGTCTTAATAGTAGCCTTCCAAGCCTCGCTGCCGTTACTTCCTCATTCAAGCCGGAAGGAGGAAGTGACAGCAGCGAGGCTTGGAATGCTATTATTAGGACACATGGACCTATATGACGCGTGGGGAGGACATGGATTTATGGGTAAATAACCCTTCCAATCCCTGCTGCTCCGCTGCTGTAATTAATGCTCATTTGAATCACGAGTAATCACTCGTGGAATCGTGATTACTCGTGATTAAGGTCGGAGATCATCCCTGCTCCCAAGTAGAATGAGGGTCAACAGATTTTGAACACTGTAAATAGATTGTTTCGGTAAGCTATCATACTACATGGAGGTAATAACATTGGCCAGTTATTGGCCAATCAAAATTAGATGTTTGTACCGCGTTTAAGATGGGAGAAGGGTCAGAGAAAGTGGAAGCTGGGCCCCCCTAACAACCACTGGGCACCTGCCAAGGTTGCCTGGTGGATGAACCTGCTCTGCCGACAAGTGATGTGATTACCATTTATTATCTCATTACAATAGCCTGTCAAGGGAAGGGATATAGCAGGCTATAAGTGAATAGTCAGTGTAGTACCTACAAAAAGAGGTCCGAGGAAGAATACCTGGTGAACCAGTGACATGGTCATGGGTGTCCAAGTCTCACCGGTACTTGTGGGGAGTGAAGTCTAGCTCATCTGCTCAAATACTGCAGAAGAGATAACACCACAGAAATAGTTGAGAACCTTAAAGTGTATTTAAAGCAGATTTTTTTCAATAAAAAATAGACAACTCTGTAGTAGCAAGCCTCTGGATAGTCCATAAGCTTCCCTGATCCTCCTCCCCATTTAAGCGCTAGGTTGGGAGGATGGCCACAAAGAGGAAGAGGGTATTGAACAGCAGCAGTGGACTTGAAGTGGATCTAAGAATCCCCTGGACCATCCAGGGTCTTCTCACTACTTGGGTAAGTATTAAAATACCCCCTTCTATGGTCACAGAGTACATATATAATTCTGGTGCCGTTCAGTTTGGCGCAGGGAGAGTTGAATGACGGCTCTCCCTGCTACCGCTAAACTCTGAGGTAGCATTAAATATTATTTTCCCTCCGAGTTGTTGTAACTAGGAGGGAGATGTAATTCGGGGTCTGGCAGCCACATTTCTGCTAAGACGGCGCCCAGTTTCGGCGCACGGTGCTCAGCGCAGCGCGCCAAAATAACCTGCTTCATGGTCACAGGTTTGCTTTAATGCTGTCCACCAGAAAAAGGTGCCAAAACACACAGTGCCTTGCTGCTCTCTCTCTTGGAGGGTGCAGCTGTGTAAAATCTACATCGGAGTCCATGGCAACAGGGCGTCATATGATGAGTGTATTACACTCTGGCAGACAAGAAGGGGGGGACACATCTTCACAAGTTTGCCACAGGCAACAAAAAGTCTAGAACTGGCCCTGGCTATGTGAGCTTCAACTTCATAGTTTTGTAGTAATCAAGCATGATGAGGGCATTTGCCAAATTTGCCATGTGTGCATTGTAAACATAACCCTAACTGGCGTGACCAATAACATGATAACTCCCCCCCTGCCCGACAGAAATCCCCTAATAAAGTACTGGAGACTGGAGATGGAATAAAATGTTCAAAACAGCTCCTTATTTATCGAGGCTAAAGATGTACAGCTGACAACCCTGTGTCTGAAAATGGGGCAAAATTCTGGCCCCATCAATCAAAACTGTGCACAATAAATGCTCTCAGGCTGAACTTTTAACCCCCACTAAGCCCAGCAAAAAAGAAAGACACACCTTGGCACCCCTTAGTGTCTAAGCCCCATCATGCTGGCCTTCCCGTGATCTGTAGAAAGTGAATTTCCGCACAAAGTCGGTAGAATCGTAATACCTTTATTGAATCAAGCACAAGACTAAAATCCATCACCACATGCTGACATGTTTCAGACTTTAAACGCCCTTAATCACGGGGCTTCCCGTGACCCATTCCGGTAACCCTTTGCGCTTTCTATCCGGATTATTTGTTGAAATGCGATTGAATGTGTTTTTGCACATAGTGCAAAGTCAAAAGTTTGTTTTAAAACTTTTGAAAAATTGGTTATTTTGAGACTATGAGCAGTGTTATAGCTAAGTATAAACTCACCAGCCTGAAATAAATAAATATTAGACAGTGGCTTCAATTCACTAAGGGCAGTCTGTTAATGAAATTTAGGACAGTAAAATACTGCATTCTATATTCTACATTTTTTTCAAATTCACTAAGATTTCCTCGCATGCGGTAGAAGTTTGATAATATAACAAAAAAATGTTGCTTAAAGGACACCCGAAGCGAAAATAAACTAATAAAATAACAATTGTATTTATCTTCCTTCTCCTAAAAATGACTTTTTAAGATATTCCAGTTTTATTTTATGTTTAAATCTACTTTTTAAGTTTTAACTGTTTTATTGTTTTTGCTCAATGACACATTCATTGAAGTATGCCAGAGCTAAAATCTATGAACTATTGACCCTTTTTATCTCTTTTACTGGTCTCAAAAGCCATTTTCTGCTAGGAAAGTTTTATAGTTGGAATTTCTTATCAGTGAGGGTCATACTGTAGTCACTTCCTGTCAGGACTGAGTCAGGACTAAGTCAGCCACTTACATACCTGATATTTAACTCTTTCAGGCAGAGAAAGAAAAAAAGGAACACAACATAGTTATTAGTGTGCTTGGCACTGTACATACCTATGTCTATCTCATCATGTCACACGTCACTTCGGGTATCCTTTAAATTCACTAGGCCCAGATGGATAAGCCTCACCAGCTGCGGAGTGGTCTGCCAGGAAGCTGTGATTCTTCCCACAAGTGTTGTGCATGAGTCGTTGTTTTTCTGTTCTCTGCATCTCCAGCATCCCTTTAGATGTGCAAACATGCTAACTAAGGCAGCTCTTCTGTGTAACAGTATGCACATCTAAAGGGATACAGAAAAGCCTTTTTAAATGTCTCTTTTTCCTGCTCTGTCCTTCTCAAGTCCCACCTGCCTGTGTATGGGATTAAATGAGGTGAGAAGCAGGGCTGTGTGGCTCTCCCTATTGGCTGTCTTCTACACCTGTCAACTTCACTGCATAGAGATTGTAAGTTACAGACTGGTCAGAGCTAGAAATGAATATGGAACACTTTTACTCGATTTACCAAATGCTTTAATCTTTGTGAATTGACATTTACTGGCGTGTTGTGGTATTTACTGCACAAGTTGGTAATTTACCTCACTAGTTGGTAATTAATTATACTTTTCAGTGCGGTAATAGGCTTAGTGAATTGGCATTTGGCAAGATGATCAGTAAAATCAGTTGTTTTTTGCATTACCGAATGCTGAGTGAATTGAAGATAGTGTTGTGTAGGCATAGGAGATAAGGAGATCATTGTAGAGCCAGATGCAGTGTGTATTCAATCATATGGGTAAAGCAACATAATTAGTCAGTTGTGGGTGTGTGCAGTGATATCATGTGATGGTATTATAGCTGCAGACTAGTTTCACATCGTGGCATTGCATTACTTTGTATTGTAGCATACAATGCTGCCAAACATTCAAGGTGGCACGCCATGTAATGCAAGCAGCTGTCCAACATGCACCTTCTTTATCACACAAGTCAACATGGCTAAAAGTATTGGAGGCAGAGTAGGGTCTTCTACCAGGCAGCCTAGGCAGATGCTTGGGGCTTGATGGGTGTCAAGGGGCCTACCTGCCACCTTCTTCGACCTCTCTTCACTTCAGTTTACCAAAAGAACCACAAGGGGACCCCATATTTACTACCCTACCTAGGGCCCCTTTACATCTTAATTCATGCCAGGTACAGGATCAGAAGTATAACCAGGCAATTTGCATTGTTTAAAAGGAAAATAAATGTGTCAGCCTCCATATCCATATCAGTTCAGGTGTGTTTTAACAACCTTTTAGTGTCTGCAGTAGTTGTTATATGGCATTTAAAACTATCAGTTGTGCATGTAAGATCTGGTCCAGAATATCCAAGATTCAAGATGGCAGCCCCCATAAGCGCAGAGACAGCACATTCTGTGGCTCTGACCAGGTAGGTGACATGACACTGTATAGAAGTAAATTATTATTATTTAGTATTTATATAGAGCCGACATCTTCTGCATCACTGTACAGAGTATACATTATCTTGTCACTTAACTGTTCCTCAGAGGAGCTCACAATCTAATCCCTGCCTTAACCATATGTTTATGTGTATGTCATGTAGTGTATGTATCCTAGTCTAGGGCCAATTTAGGGGAAAGCCAATTAACATATCTGTGTGTTTTTTGGGCTGTGGGAAGAAACCGCAGTGCCCAGAGGAAACCCACACAGACACGGGGAGAACATACAACCTCCTTGCAGATGTTGACCTGGCTGCCATTCGAACTGCAAGGTGAGAGCGCTAGCCACTATGCCACTGTGCTGCCCAAAGGGATGTTATTGACATGGCAGAGATGGGATGAAGTGAAAGAAAAGCAACTAGTTTACACAATGTATGCAGTGTCGCAACTTACCATTAAAGCTTGTATGCTGTATATCGCTTTTACTTTTATGATAAACTTTAGTTAAAATAGCATAATTAAGACACATATCAATAAGGAGGATAACAACAAAATCTACTTTCTCTTACAAAAAGAAAGTGGCATCCTTTTTGCGTTTACCACAGCAATAAAATGAGTAAATAGACACAGAAGCAATCCAAGGCAACACTAAACTACACCAGAAGAGGTCACTGTTGTCTCAGAAATTTTGGCAATATTGTATGATCAGCATACCAACCAGAAATAAATATTCACCTTCTGAAACGATGTATTGTTAATTGCTCACATTTATTATATGTGTACAACTATGAAGAGGACTATTACTTACTATATCCAAAAAGCCTGGTTGGGGCATTTTTTTTTTTTTAGATATTTTTTGTTTAAACGGAACCTAAAGCAAGGAGGATATAGAGGTTGCCACATTTATTTTCTTTTAAACAATGCATATTGCCTGGCTGATCAGCTGATCCTCTGCCTTTAATACTGTAAGCCATAGACCCTGAACAAGCATGCAGATCAAGTGCTCTAACTGAAGTCTGACAGGATTAGCTGAATGCTTGTTTCAGGTGTGTGTGAATTAGACACTATTGCAGCCAAAGAGATCAGCAGGATAACCAGGCAACTGGTATTATTTAAAAGGAAATAAATATGGAAGCCTCACTTTAAGTTCCCTTAAAGTGTACCGGAAGTGGTAAAATCATGGAGAGATAAATGTGTATAAACTGTACAAATCTTACTAAGACATTGCCATTATTTCCTTTTTACCCCACTGTAGGGGTTAATAAAACACTGCTATAAATCACCCATTTGATATGCAGTTGAGAAGTGAATTCTCCCCAATAACTTCGAGGTCTTGACTTTCCTGTGTGGCTGTACAAATCTGACAGCGTCAGGGCCATAACTGCAGTCCACTGGGTTCTTCCGGCCGAGCCTCCTGTGCCATCTTCCAGCCCCTCCACGCACCCTGCCTCTGGGGCATGGACCTGCCGGGTTCTGGGCGGTTCAGTGGAGTGCTCATTAAGTGTAATCATAGCTCCCAACTGTCCCTCTTTTGGAGGGACAGTCCCTCTTTGGGAGCCCTGTCCCTCTGTCCCTTTTTCCTCCTTATTTGTCCCTCTTTCAGGACTTTGTCCCTCTTTCTATGTAAATATATGTATTTCTATACTAAAAATGTGTTTGACGGACTCTAAACTTTATTCTCATCCTTTAAATTGAAATATTACTAATTATGAAATGATAATATAAAGGAAAATGTACCATGAGAGAAAGGACCAGTGTGGTATGAATTATAAAACAACATATTTTTCTTATGAAATCTTTATCGAATGCGTCACTAGGGGTGTGGCAGGATCGTGGCTTAAGTGTCCCTCTTTCTCATCTCAAAAGTTGAGAGGAATGTGTAATGAAGCGCTCTTTAAACTATCTGAGCCCAGCGTAATTTAACTGCGCACGCTATGGCTGCATGCACCTTAGTGAATCAAGCCTATGGTTTGGTGTACAGGTGGGTGGCTATGTTTTATTTAAGTTTTATAACCCTGTGACTACACATTACTACATGGCTCCAGGGACAACTTAAAGAGAAACTCCGACCAAGAATTGAACTTTATCCCAATCAGTAGCTGATACCCACTTTTACATGAGAAAAATAATGATTTTCACAAACAGACCATCAGGGGGCGCTGTATGACTGATTTTGTGCTGAAACCCCTCCCACAAGAGGCTCTGGTACCGTACGGTACTCTGGGCAAACTGTCACAATGTAACAATGTTCAGACAGGAAATAGCTGTCTGTTAAAGCCAGACCAGCTAGAAACAGCTCCATAATCTGCCCACAGTAACAATGTCTCCATGTAATACAAGTCAGAATGTGAATCTGGGAGAGGAAAGATTTTACAATGAGCAAACACTGACTAAATCATGTATACATAATTATTGTAAAAATGAAGCACTTTTTTTATTACATTATTTTCACTGGAGTTCCTCTTTAAAGTGAACTTCCAGACTAAAAATCTACTCATGATAAAAATACACAATACTGCACTGATATAAACAAATGGGATAATATTATTGGTGGTGCGCCGCTAGAAATACACACTATTCACAATATAGCTGCGCACTAGTGATCCTGTATACAAACAAGCTTCAGTCTAATGAATAATAGCCTCAGTGGCCAAGCAGTCCCACAATAAGACAAACACTTATATAGCACTTTTCTCCTGGCGGACTCAAAGCGCCAGAGCTGCAGCCACTAGGACGCACTCTATAGGCAGTATCAGTGTTAGGGAGACTTGCCTAAGGTCTCCTACTGAACAGGCGCTGGCTTACTGAACAGGCAGAGCCGAGATTCAAACCCTGGTCTCCTGTGTTAGAGACAGAGCTCTTAACCATTAAACTATCCAGCCACAATATTACTTCTGCAGGTGACAGTCACAATTCCACTTCAGTAAGACACCTCCACCGCACCCCAAGCAGTGGGCACTCACAGTTACAGTATGACCCTTTGTTAGATGGGTCCTCAGCGCCTATGGGGTCATCTGGCTGCCCCCTGCCATATAAAGCAATTATTGTCTGCTGCTTCCACTCTGTCCAGTTGCAGGATCAATGCACCTCAAAGAGACATAATCTGAGCCACCATAGCATAAAATGTAAAAACACTTTACTTATAAAAAGAATGCACACTCACAAGCATGACCGTGGTAGTTGGCACAGAGTTTTTATGGGCTCTACCGCAAACGATAGCCGCCGGTTCGGTGTGTAGTTCGCTTGCGTCCACGTCTGCCCCACGCCCGCTGTTCCTGGCCGCGTGCGCTTTACTAGTTTCGTACCATACCAAAGCCTCGAGAAGAGCTGCATGCATGGCTACATGCAAGTGAAAATGTTCTCAACTCGGTAAAAGGCCCACGGTGGTGCTCCCATGCTCTCACGTTTGTGACCAACGAGGGCAAATTGGCCTTTTGGAACATAAGACAATGACGGACTATAGAGGGGGTTATATTGTGAGCTCCTCTGAGTGACACGTTTGTAATGGTATTGACACTGTTTTGATTGCCCGATTACAGAAAATATTAATTTTTTACTGAACATAGTAAACTAAAAATACAAAACAAAAACCCTTTAAAACTTAATATGCTGTTATATAGAGTTACTGCAGCTATCCTTTGTGCCATTTTGACTGGAGATTAATGTTAGAAATTAATAATGGATGATACATTTACAGGCCTTTAGCTGGAAGCAAACACACTGCAGTGCGGCTTGTACAATGAGCACGGTGCAGTGGTACCATGACTTGGCAGGAAGCATCCATTTAATTTGGGCCCAAGTGGTCAATCAGGTGAGTTGGCAGTGCTATGGCAGGACAAGTACCAAACATTTTCAGATAATAAATGACAATGCATTTGGCTCAGGGTGGTAGGGTGGCATCAAGCTGCACAGAGGTGTCAATTATTTTTCCAGCTTTTTTAACTTAGACACTAAAGTTTTCCTTTGTTTTGCCCCGAAGGATGATACTGAAGTAAATGAATGCGCTTGTTTTAATTAAATGAGATAATAAATATGACCGTATCAAAATGACAGCTGCAAGTACATATTTAAATACATAAGAAGGAGAGTTACCGTAATAATACAAATACTGACCACGAATGTTAAATCTGAGATAATGTGACTAAACAATTAATCTAATGAAACAATTGTATCTATGCAAACAAATTTGACTGTATCCTTAACCCTTTTGGGACCAATGTTGTTGAAATCTACGTCGTACTCATTGCTGTGAGCCTCTGACATGATGTAGATTTTGCTGACTAAGGACTGTGTGCTTCCGCAGCAATCGCGAGGCTGGAGATTAAGCTTTCAATAGACAGCTCAATCTCCTGGCATTGATCAGAAGCCATGCTGATTGGCTCCTAATCACGTGATCACCAAGATCACCTGTGATTATCGTAATCATAAAGGTAAACAAGTGCTCCCCTGTCCAAGATCCCGCTGTGATCTATCGCACCACATGTTCGTCCTCGGCAGCCAGCCTGTACTGAAGCATGTTCCGGCCTGGCTTGATGATGTCATCAAGCCAGGACCCCGGTACATACTTTAGTATGGGTTGGCTGACATGTTGCTTGCTCGTCGCTGGAGAGGTGAGTGATACTCGCCCAGCATCGCTTCCTGCTGTCAATCTCTGCAGGGGAAAGGGAGGGAGGGGGGGCCACTAGACTACCAAGACGGATAAAGGTGGTGCCATAGTCATAATGAACACCAGTGACTACATCCAGGAGGCACAAAGACAATTATCCAATACCGCTCACTATGCCAAATTACAGGGGGACCCCACAAAAGGCTACAGGATGGCACTTAATAGGATGGTTAACAGATTGCCTGCAAACATCAGACTACATGTAAGGACCCTTATCCCTGAAGAGCCTAGAACAGCCTGCTTTTACATGCTTCCCAAGATCCACAAAGAGGGAAACCCTGGCAGGCCCATAATCTCAGGGAGCGGAACTCTTACAGAGAACATCTCAGGGTGGCTGGAAAACATCTTGAAACCTCTTGTCTGTAAAAGACCCAGCTACTTACAGGATACCACCCACCTCCTGAACAAACTGTCAGCCATCGGCCCAGTACCTGAGGGAACCATACTGGCCACGATGGACGTGGAGTCCCTGTACACGAACATTCCCCATGATGATGGTATTGCGGCCTGCCGTAAATATCTTCAGGGTCAGGGCATACCTGTAAAGCCTATTACTGGACTGATCAAATTCATTCTCACTCATAATTATTTCACTTTTGGACAGGACCTCTATTTACAGCAGATGGGCGTGGCAATGGGTTCGCGATTCGCTCCACAGTATGCAAATCTATTCATGGCCAAAATCGAAGAGGAATACCTCAATGCATGTGGCATAAAACCCTTGGCCTACTTCCGCTTCATTGATGATATTTTAATCATCTGGTCCGCAAGTGAGGATGATCTTCTCCAGTTCCACAGGAACTTCAATGCCTTCCATCCTACAATCAAATTGAAACTTACCTACTCTCACACAGAGATTAACTTTCTGGACACCACCATATACATCAGGGGTAACAACATACAAACCTCTGTGTATCGCAAACCTACAGACCGTCCCACATACCTAAGATATGACAGTTTTCATCCCAAGCACATTAAGAACTCTATAATTTACAGCCAAGCTATAAGGTACAACCGGATTTGTTCTGACCGGATGGACAGAGACAAGCACCTGGATCACGTTAAGAACACTTTTTATTAAACAAGGTTACAGTCCTCCCATGGCTGAGGCCCAAATCAGGAAAGCCAGCAACATCCCCAGGACTGAACTCCTGAAATATAAGCAAAACCAGAAAGAGGAACGTGTCCCTTTGGTTGTCACCTACAACCCACACCTGGAAATCTTAAGGAGGATTGCTAAGGAACTTCATCCCATTTTACACAAGGATCACAGACTGAAAACGATATTCCCTAAACCTCCACTCTTGTCATATCGGCAACCACACAATCTAAAACAGATGATTGTCAGGAGCTCTTTGAATAGGCCTCAACAAAACGGAACATCACCCTGCCGACAAAAAATATGTGGGACCTGCAGACACATTTACTCCACTGACAGGGTAACGATACCAGGTTCACAACAGGAGTACAGAATACAAGGTAAATTTTCTTGTGGGTCCACCAATCTGGTATATCTGATCATGTGTGCTAAATGCCCCAATGTTATGTACGTGGGAGAAACTGGACAAACTCTGCGCAAACGTATGAATGGACACAGGCACACTATTAATGATACCAAATCTGGACTCCCAGTTGCTACACACTTTCGGTCCAACGGACACAGCATGGATGATCTTCGTGTCACTGCCCTAAAGGGCGGCTTCAAAACGTCAAATGACCGATTAATAGCAGAAACAAAATTTATAAATTGTTTCAAAGCTGTGCAGAAGGGTCTGAATAAGGACAACAACTTTCTATATTGGTATGAGATTGATGATATATGAACTGTCTCAGCCACCCTAGCTGAACTTGTGAACTAAGAATTTACGATACCTCTGGGTCAATCCTAATACCAGGTCTGTGAGCAATAAAGTAAACAAGGATCCTTATCTTACCCCATTTAGATGGTCTGTTTGTATTAAGGCATCTTAATGATGTATTTATGCTTGAAAAAAAATATCTGTTTTTCCTTTTGATGTTGCATGTATATAAGCTGTCTGTACCACCAGCTTGCAAACTAACAGGATGTAAACCTGACGAAGGCTGCAAGGCCGAAAGCTTGTTTATTCTTATTCATTTGTAGTTAGCCAATAAATGGTATCATCCTGATTTAAAACTTCTTGCTTAAGAAGGTAAGGGAACTCTAGATCACCAGGGATTATCTAAAGGGGAGGGGGCACTAGATCACTAGGGAAATGAGATCCTCTGGTCTTTAATGGGGATAACATGCCGGTCCTGAAAGGGATAAAGAGACTTGAAGTGAGTCCATGAAAATCAGTCCAGTGTTATATCATGAAAGTCTTGTAGACTCACACTATGTTCTCTCAAGTGTGTTCAGAGACCTAGGGGCTGATTCACAAAACATTGGTAACATTTTATATATGACATAAAATTATTTGGTACTTTTCCGTTAGCCATGCGCATCCACTAGGTGGCGATAAAACTCCACCAGAATTACATCTTTCCCTACTATGCATGGCGGCCTGGAGGGGGAATAGTAATTATCGCCACCTAGTGGATGCGCCCAGCTAACGGAAAAGTACCAATTATTTTATATGAAATGTAAGTAATGCAAATGATTAACGCATGCATTGCTTACATAATGTAAGGCACATTGTGTACACTGCCGTTTCTTGGGCCGTGCAGGGCGTGCAACTGCCCTGAGCAGAGCCGGGACAAGGTCCTCCAGCACCCAAGGCTGAGACACCAAAGTGCGCCCCTCCATCCCTGCCAGGGGAGGACTGGCCCAGGGGGACGGGGGGCAGTTGCCCCCCGGGCTGCCCGAATCTTAAGTAATTAGGGCCTGCCGCTGCTGTACGCAGCGGCCGCAGACATACCACAGGTGACAGGTTCGCAGTGGGGATCGCAACCTCGCGCGATATTTCCCGGCAAGTTGAAATATCCAATCAGAGAAGGGGCTGAGGCTGCCGGCCATGGTGTGCCCTTGTGCGTGGCCGCGCCTGCGGTGAATGTGAGCGGCACAAGGACACAAATAGCTTAGGTCCTCTCCGGCCCGGTGGGTTGACCCTGCTTGACTCCGCCCCCCACCTGGAGCCATTGCCGCCCGCAACGTGCTGCTGTGCCTGCGGTGTCATCGGAGTGAGCTGTCTCACTCTTTAGCTTTCTGTGCTGGGGGCCTGGAGCTGCGGCTACGAGTGGCTGGCTGGAGGAGTCGGACACAGTCCTCCCCTGTGCTGCTGTGCCTGAGGTGTTGTCGGAGTGAGCTGTCTCACTCTTCAGCTTTCTGTGCTGGGGGGCTGGGGGCCTGGAGCTGCGGCTACGAGTGGCTGGCTGGCTGTCCTGGCTGGAGGAGTCGGACACTCTGGGGGCTGGGAGTCGGAGATGCCACCGATAGCTGCTTGCTGCTGTGGAGGAGGAGGAGGTGTAGGACTGAGGAGACAGGAGGATAGAGGAGGTCGGGTCCAGGTTGCCAGAGGAGAAGGTGGTTTTTATAAATTTTGTTTCTGTACTTCTTCTCCCTTCTTGTCACTGACTTACACACACTTTGCTGCCTGCCTGTTACTGCTGTCAAATTCAATTCTCTGCCCAGGCCAGTGCCCTCTGAGTTTTTTTTTTGTGTGATAATCATCCCCATTCTGACCCTGGCCTGAGGGGGAACGTTTTTCTTCCTGTGGTGTGATTGGCGGCAGGGGAGGGGGGAGGCAGGCAGTTAGGCACTGTCAAACAGGTAGTTGGAGGGGGGGAGGTGTCAGACAAGTAGTTTGTATGGTGGGTGGGCAGGAGTGGGGTTAGGCATCACTAGGTGTGTGTGTGTGTGTGTGTGTGTGTGTGTGTGTGTGTGTGTGTGCGTGCGCGCGTGCGTGCGTGCGTGTTAGTCATCACAATTTGAAGATTTGCACACAAGAAAGATATGGCTTTGGGCTGGGGATGCTGTGAAACGGGCCTCTAGTTTGTGTTGTCCCCCCAGGCCAAAAGGTCCCAGTCCTCCCCTGATCCCTGCCACCCGAGCCATCAAACACTGATTGCTATTAGACTAAGAGGTGCCACAGGGCCCACAACCTCCCCAACACCTTAATATCTAGTTATCTGGCTTGCAGTCACTGCCATGTATCCCCTTTTCTTATTTCTTTCTACTTCAAACACAATTAGGAATGAGAGCTGAATGAATTGTGCGCCCCCTCCTACACTGCGCCCTGAGGCTGGAGCCTCTCCAGCCTATGCCTCGGCCCGGCCCTGGCCCTGAGCGCAGTACCGGAGGTTGGAGCAGGGGGGCGATGAGGAGAGAAGAAAGTGTCAGACCAGCAGAGCAGAAGATGCGAGGAGGAAGTGACAGGGCGATCATGTGACCCAGCTCCTCTGTTATAACACAGCACAGAGAGGAAGGAAAGTACCACCCCAGCCATTGGAGGGAAAAATGTGCATGGAGTCAGGTATTTATTAGGCAGCTGCTGAGAGCTTTGCACGGGGGAGAGGGAGGGCTGAGAGATCTGCACAGGGGAGAGGGAGGGCTGAGAGCTGTGCACATGGGAGAGGGAGGATGTCAGCAGGGGAACAAGTGCCAGTACAGAAATCCAAAACATGTGACAAACTTCTGTGTACTCTCACTCTCTCCAGGTGAGCTTCAGTGGGGAAGACTTTGCAGGAGGAAATAGATTGGCTAATGAGAAATGTTTTCTTTTCATGCATTGCCTCAGGCAGGGGTGCTTTTTACGATCAGGCAGCACACAGGAGAGAGGGCTGAACTGACGCAGTGGGTCTATCAGTTAGGTATACGAGGTTCCCCCACAGCTAAAGTGATGGATGGACATCCCTGTCTCTTGTAAGTCACTGTGAGTTTCTGTGTGCACAGGGCTTACAGTCTGCAGTAGTGAGGGGACTGGGCAGTGAGCTGGGGAGATTGACTTGCACTTTGTATGTCCAGAGAGTATAGCTGCACATCTGACACCCTTTATAACAGTGGCAGCTTCTCCTACAGGCTGGTTTTAAGAAAGTGTTAACCCCTTCTGTACTATTTTTTTTTAAATATTTACCTCCAAACATCAATATCAAACTGCTACTTCATGTGTCACCCCATTGGCTTCAGACTACTGCTGCCCATAAACCCAAGTCTCTGCTGCACTCTTTTATTATTTTTATTTAGTATTTATATACTGGCAGGTGCCAACATCTTCCACAGCACTGTACAGAGTATATAGTCATGTCACTGACTGTCCTCAGAGGAACTCACAATCTAATTCCTACCATAGTCATAGTCTAATGTCCTACCATATTATTATTATGTATTTATATAGAACTGACATCTTCTGCAGCACTTTACAGAGTGCATAGTCATGTCACTGACTGTCCTCAGAGGAACTCACAATCTAATCCCTACCATAGTCATAGTCTAATGTCATCCCATATTATTATCAGGGCCGGAGCTACCATAGAAAAAAATGGGCAATTGCCCCAGGGCCCCAGAGCTTGTAGGGGCCCCCAAGGTGTCCCTCCCCCATCTTAACTGTTGCTCCCCAGGGACACTGCAGAGTGTGTTAAGTTGGGAGGTGATTGGGGGATGGTCAGCAGCCAGCTCAGGGGCCCAGGAGGGAAATTTGGCTGCAACAAAGGGCCTCTAGTGATGGGTCAGGGGTGTCTGTTGGGGGACCCCCAGGCTAATTTTACCCTAGGGCCCAATTGTTACTTGAACCGGCCCTGATTATTATTATGTATTTATATAGCACTGACATATTCTGCAGTACTATACAGAGTACATAGTCATGTCACTGACTGTCCCCAGAGGAGCTCACAATCTAATCCCTACCATAGTCATAGTCTAATGTCCTCCCATATTATTATTATGTATTTATATAGCTCTGACATCTTCTGCAGCACTTTACAGAGTACATAGTCATGTCACTGACTGTTCTCAGAGGAGCTAACAATCGAATCTATGTATTGTATAGTGTAGTGTGTAGTGCTACATGCTCTCAAATAACATCCCCATCTCTGTTCATTTACACTTAATTTCCAGCTTGTTTTCCTGGCAGATCGATTCTTTCAGGCTATGCCCCAATTTTGAAATTATGTTTCCCAAATCTAACCAATTCAGTCAGTGTCAGATCCTATTTTCCTCTACCATCTATGGCTCCCGCCCATTCCGGCAACATATTCCATGCATAGCTGTGAAATACTGCTGCCACAGCATGCTCCTGTGACACAGTGCTGCGTTCCATGCATTCCGAATGCAGCTGCCCCAAGCATATTCTTGTAACACGTTGCCGCTGGAGTCATCCTGTGCCTGCGCCATCTGTCCATGTTCCTCCAGAAAGCAGTGGCGACCACCACAAAGCTGGCCGGCCACGTGGACCCTGATCACACTGCCATTGCCGGCAGGTCTGTGGAGTAGGTACAAAAATCATCCAACTCCGACTCTTCATTTTATAAAACCACCGACTCCGACTCCAGGTACCCAAAATGACTCAGAGTCCTCGATACTCCTCTAATCTAATACTAACCAGGGCTGTGGATTTGGTACAAAAATCACCCGGCTATGACCCCCGATTCGACCACTGACTCCGACTCCAGGTACCCACAATGGCTCCCTCTCTGACTCCTCGACTCCGACTCCTTAGTCTAATACTAACCAGGGCTGTGGATTTGGTACAAAAATCATCTGACTCCTCAGTTTAAGAAACCACCGACTCCGACTCCAGCTCCGACTCCAGGTACCCAAAATTGCTTCGACTCCTCAACTCCAACTCCGACTCCACAGCCTTGATGCACAGTACAGGAAAATCGCTACTGCACAAGCGCAGAATGCTTCCGGTACCTGGAGCGCAATCGAGTTGTGTGCGGCTTGGGGCCACGGATGTGCAATAGCCTCTGGCTGGCCATGACCAGCCAGCTTTGCAGGGGTCGCTGCTGCTTTTACTGGAGAGACACATGAATGGACTGCACAGGCACAGGATGACTCCGGGGGCTGCTTTTTTGTTTTGACTTAAGTATCCCTTTAAGTACATTAAGTTTATATGCCAACATACTTTTATTTATGTGTGTAGTCAATGAGATGCTAATAATCCCAAGGTAATTTAAATTTAAGCTAATTTTATGCAAATCTATGCAGCTTAGAAGTTGACCAATCAAATGAGGCACCTACTACATTTGACTGGCTCAATTCTAAACTGCATACATTTGCATCAACTCAGACTTATCTTATTAATCATCCCTATTTGAATGTACTTTTCTGTTTGTTTTCTCATATATTACACAGCAGCCTGCTAATGTCAGTCAAGTCCTACCTCATGTCTGGAGCAAATTTTCCCCACTTATTGTCCCTAAAATGTCTAGGGTTTTATCCTGACACAGGGTTTTATCCTGACACAGAGAGTATCCCTAGGACCTATAATGTCCAAACCTGCACCTCTACAATTCGGAGTGCCACAAGGATCAATCCTATCCCCTCTGCTGTTTGCAATCTACATGTTGCCAATCGGTACACTTATCCAACGACATGGCCTGACGTACCACTGCTACGCCGATGACACACAGCTATACCTGTCCTTCAAACCTGGTGGAACAGACCCTACCCCAAAAATAAACTCTTGCTTAGCTGAGCTTCAGGCATGGATGAATGATAACTGGTTGAAACTGAATGCTGACAAAACTGAGGTCCTGTTTGTCCAAAGCCAGTGCTCGCCATCAAAACAGCTCTATCCTAAAGCAACACCAATCAGGATTGGGAATTCAGACATAAACAGCTCCAACCTTGTGCGCAGCCTTGGCGTACTAATCGATGGGGAATTGAGTTTCAGAAACCAAATTTCATCTGTAGTTAAATCTTCCTTCTTTCATCTGAAGAACATTGCAAAGATTAAACATCTGATTCCCCCAGAGGATCTTCAAACCCTAGTCCACGCCTTCATCACATCACGGCTGGACTACTGCAATGCCCTTTATGCTGGCCTCCCCAAAAAGGACCTGCGTCGCCTGCAATTAGTGCAGAATGCTGCTGCCAGATTGCTAACAAACCAGCCTCGCCACTGTCACATTACACCGATCCTTCGCTCACTGCACTGGCTACCAGTAGAATGGAGAATACTCTTCAAGATTGGACTGCTGACATTCAAATCCCTGCACAATCTGGGCCCTGGATACATGAAGGACTTGCTGAAGCTGCACCACACCTCTCACAACCTCAGATCAGCAAGTTCTATAAACTTGGTCATTCCCAGAGTGCACCTCAAAAAATCTGGAGACAGAGCCTTCTGTCATGCTGCCCCTACTCTTTGGAACTCCCTACCACACCCAGTAAAGACAGCACCATCCCTGGAGCTATTCAAATCCAGACTGAAAAGCCACCTGTTTAGCCTGGCATTTCCATATTTATAAAATTCTTCCTCTGTACCACGATGGTCGGAGCCATGCTTATGCGCTTTGAGTCCCACGGGAGAAAAGCGCTTTACAAATGTTATTTGTTGTTGTTGTTGTTGTTGACCCTTGGCGTTCGTACGTGACAGGAAGTGGGGACCATCAGGAAAGATTTGGCTGTAGTTTTAACTCCTCCCCACACTACAAACAAGTTTCACTTCCTGCTGTATCAGTTGGGTAGACTTGTGGCACTTCCTTTCAGAGCAGGAAATAAGGTAAACAGGGAAGCAGACAGTAAAAAAGCCTAGAGAGGTTCTTGTCCTTTCCCACACTCTCCAAAGCTTGTAAACATTTTGTCTGAAGTTGAAATTTAGTTCTTGCTTTCCTTGGAGAGGTGAACACATTCCTTCTGTGAGTTGTAGACGTTTCAGAGGTAGACTTATAATTAGACACTTTTATTCCTTTAGACGTGGATATGATTCCATAAGAAGTCTGTAGGCTGGCCCTCATTCCATTCTACTTTTATAACCAATTTAGTTTCTCTCCAGTTACTAAACAGACATAGCACAAAATAGCTGTGCTTCAGGCTAGTGCAAGGTCTTTCTCCACACAGTAATCAACACAGAGTGAAATAGCAAGCAGTAAAAGTAATGCTTATTCTGCTCACTTTACAATTAGTATGATAAATCAGCATAGACACATAAATGAACCAGAAGAAGAACTTTCGAAGCACAAAAGCATGATATTAAGAGAAACTTGGCAACGTCTGGACTGGAATTCTGGCACCAGTTATCTAAGTGGCAGCCCCTCTCAAATACCCATATAAAACTGCAATATAAATAAGAATCCAGCAGTATATAAATCTGATCTGCTAAAGTCCCAACATTTGTGTTCTGATACAACCAAGCAACATAAAGAATTGCAACCCTTGGTAACAAGGGCAAGACTGGGAGAATCCCTTTTGCCCTTGTATACCCTGGTACACACAGATAGGTAAAGGTTCTTTCGGGTATCAGATTTTCATTACACAGACATGCTGATTTGACCCCATCCAAGAATTATGCTCTATAGAAAGGGGGCAAGGGGGAAGGGGCTGATGAGCAAGCGACATCATGCTATGTGTACTTCCTTTGAGGTTCTTGCACGGATCTCAGGACATTAGCAAGGCCATCCGTCCTGGCAGATGATGGCAGAGGAAGCAAGTGGCATGATTGGGGGACACCTGTACACACTATTAGTGACCCGAGGCAGGGAAATTTGGGCGCCGGATGCAACGTGGAAGCAGTGACATAGCTAAGGAGCTATGGGCCCCGCTGCAAGTTTATAATAGGCCCTTCAAGCATTCTGTGCATAACATAGGATATGGCGCAACAAAACCTGCCAAGGACATTCACAGTATGAGAGGTGTAAAGCAGGGGAACAGTTTGTTATCGCAAAAAAGTAGGCAGTTAAAATCTGACAGTGTTCAGTGATTTTTCCGCTGAAAAATCACTCCTGCAAATTGCCGGCTATAATCGCCGGCGTTTTGCAAATGCAAGTGTGAATGGGCCCTCAGCAATCTTTCAAAGCATATGAGGCCTCATTAACACTATACACGTTGCCGTGTTCATTTCGGCAAAGCGTATGGTACACGACACGCAAGAGCGTCATAAGGTCATAGTTTGCACTGTCTGATGTTCTGACTTCATGCGCTGAGCAGCAGTGCAATGCAATATCATACGGAGTATCAACATTATTATTGACTTAAACTGCAGGATAGTAAAACAACCACAAGATGTCACTGTGTGTAATACATAAGGGTGATCTGAATGGGATTGTCTTGTCATCCTCCTGTATTCACTCTGTGTTCCCTTTGTTCCAAGCAAGCTGCACTTCCTGATGGTTGTGTTGTGTGATTTATATCTGTATGTTTTCATTCAGTAAAGAGTTCTAACTTGTTATGCTGGATGCCTATCTAAGTGTCAAGAACACTAAGCTCCAACAATACTGCTGCTTGCATTTTCATCAAAAGGCAAGACTGACCCATTCTCTGCAATTAATAGGATCGTTGTGTTCTGATCGCTCAGCCATCTGCTTTTTCTAGTGTGAACATGTCCTTACAAGGAAGAGAAAAATTGAATTTAAAGATTCCTTTCAATATGGCTGTGAAAATGTTATTTATTTTGTAGCTGGAGGTCTGACAGAGCCTAGAAAAGTCCTGTCTGGATTCAGGAACTATGATCCTGATCCATTCCAGGAATCCACCTGTCTCTGTTGGCAATTAGCAGCCAGGTGAAGAGTTGGGTGAGCTCATAGACGAGCTGAGTCGGCTGAGGCTAAAGTTTTGTTTGTTTGCAAAGAGTTAATTGTGTGTGTGTGATTAGCAGAGCACAAGGCTTGTTTAGTCCTCAGCCAGAACTGTATATCTTGTATAGTGAGTGCTGAAACATGGTAAGGATTTTTTTTTTTTTTTACAGCACTTTATTGCATGGGTGTCTATAATTCGGAGCAGTGCTTTTCAGCGCTGCTAGATTTAGGCGCAGCCGGTGCCGCCATAGACTATAATGGCAATCACTTCTACAGCGGCGCTCAGTGAGTAACGTCGGCTCCGTCAGAAGATGGGGCTGAAGTTGCTTAACCTGTTGCCGACTGCTCCACGCGAATTGGTATGAGCAGTGCGACAGCCTTAGGACCGCTCCACGCCCATTGGCGTGAACGGTCTTCTATGGGGCTAGCAGGAGATCGCGCGCAGGAAACACCAGAAACAAGCTGCATGCTTGTTTCTGGTGTTGTTCAGACACTACTGTAGCCAAATTGATCAGCAGGGCTGCCAGGCAACTGGTATTGTTTAAAAGGAAATAAATATGGCAGCCTTCATATCTCTCTCAGTTGTCCTTTAAAGCTTGGTAGGACTTGACTGTTAAGTAAATTTACATACAAAAAGTGGCATAGGAGTAGGGGATGCAGAGGTTGTGACCGCATTGGGGCCCACTGAGGCCCTCCTTCATCCATCTTATTAGCTTTTCATTGGAGCTATGCAGGACAGTGCCACCAGTGAGGTGCCATACTCTTCTTCTGTGCTGCCGCAGAGTGTTGCTTAGGCGTACAGTGAAAAATGGCGCCGATTAATAATGGCACCCCCTTCTGCCTTATATTTGTTTAAAACAATATTTATTTATTGTTTTTAAGGTTAAATGGTGCAGATCTTCTGAACGTAATTTATCGTTTTAAAACCTGCTTTTTTTGTCCTGCCGGAACGATATTTATCGTTTTAAGCCCTGCTTGGAAAATGTCTGCCCGCCGACTTTAACGTTTAATAGCAAAGCCCCCTTAAAAGCTAGAAACCCTAAATTTGCAAGTTATGTTAAGAAGAAAATTAGGAACAAGAGGACATCTAAAAAAAAAAAAAAAGACCTTATAGTTTTTGAGAAAATCGATTTTAAAGGTCTCCTTCTGACCGTGGGAAAATTAAACGCCTGCCGACTTTAGCGGTTAATAGCAAAGCTCCCTTAACCTGTTCAGGACCACAGTTCTAAACTCCCCTAAAGACCAGGCTGCTTTTTCTGTAATTGGCCACTGCAGCTTTAAGGCCAAGCTGCAGGGCCGCACATCACAGCACACGAGTGATTTCCCCCCACCAACAGAGCTCTCTGTTAGTGGGGTCTGATCGCCCCCTAGTGTTTATTTTTTTTTTATAAATATGTTCATTTTTTTTTTGTATAATTTTTTACTATTTGTTTTCATTTTTTTAAACCCCTCCCACCTCCCAGCCGGCCAATCCTGGTGATCGGCTGTCATAGGCTTTTGCCTATAAGAGCCGATCGCTCTCTTGTCCCCACAGGGGGACAGCCATGTCACACGGCTGTCCCCAGTACAGCGCTGCTGCTGATCGCAGCACTTTACTAACGGTAAAGATGGCAGTTACGCCGTCTAACAGTCTCCTGCCGCTCGGAGACTGAAGAGGGGGCGGATCTCCGCCCCTGAGCAGGAGATGCGTGCTCAGCCTGCGTGCGATCTCCTGCAAAATGCAGCCCCAGGACTTGACGCCAATTGGCGTTAGGCGGTCCTGGGGCTGCCACCGCGGCCACGCCCGTTGGCGTGGGGCGGTCGTAGAGAAGTTAAGTGTCACAAACACCAAATTTGCAGGGAATGTTAAGAAGTGGAAACGAAGAAATTTTTTTTTTCAAAAAGACCTTATACTTTTTGAGAAAATCGATTTTAAAATTTCAAAAAAAAAAAAGTATACATTTAAATCCCGTAATGACAGTTCTTAGGGAAACAATTCCTGCTGACTTTAGCAGTTAATAGCAAAGGCCCCTTAAAGAGAACCCGAGGTGTGTTTGAAGAATGTGATCTGCATAGTGAGGCTGGATCTGCCTATACAGCCCAGCCTCTGTTGGTATTCCAAACCCCCCTAATGTCCCCCTGCACTCTGAAATCAGACATAGATCACAGCCGCGCTGTGCGGCTGTGTTTACATCTGTAGTGTCAGTCTCGGCTGCTCCCCCCCGCCTCCTGCAGAGCTCGGTCCCTGCCCCCCTCCCAGTGGTGTAGTTAAGGAGATGTGGGCCCCGATGCAAGTTTTACAATGGGGCCCCCCAAGCACGCTATACATAACAATTAATACGGCGCACCAAAACCTGCCAATAGTAACTACAGTGTCAGAGGTGCAAGAAGGGGATGGGGAACAGTTTGTTAATGATTACCACTATTCAAAGTATCTATAGAAGTGATTGTTTTGAGTACAGGACCAATAGAGAGCTAATACTGTAGTTGAGGAAGGGCCCTTTGGGGCCCCTCTGGCCCATGGGCCCCGATGCGGTCGCTACCTCTGCACCCCCTATTGCTACGCCCCTGCCCCCTCCCTTCCCTCTCATCAGTGAGGAGGGAAGGGAGGCAGGCGGGGACCGGAGTTCTGCAGGAGGTGGGGAGAGCAGCAGACTGACACTATAGAGAAAAACACAGCCACTGCGACACACTGTGTGGACAGCATGGCTGTGATTTATCAGGGATTGCAGAGTGCAGGGGGGCCTTAGTGGGGTTTGGAATACCAACAGAGGCTGGGCTGTATAGGCAGATCCAGCCTCACTATGCAGATCACATTGTTCAAACCCAGCTCGGGTTCTCTTTAACCAGTTTGCATCCCGCATACAGTATAATCACGTCATTGCAAGTGGCTCCTGAAAGCCACATGACGTGATTATAAGTTGCTGTCATTTAATGAGCACAGCGGGCGTGCTAGCACGCTCCTGGGCTCATTAACCCCCCTCCCCCTAACTACACTACTCTGGCATCCCTTCCCGTGTCTCCGATTCCCCCACCCCCCGCCCGATCCTCTGTAATACCCCCCTCCCCCTCCATGCTGCGATCGGGCAGCATGGAGGATTACAATGTAACAATATTTACCTTACCTTGTTCCAGCGCCGATCGCGATCCTCTCCCTGTAGTCCCGCTGTCAGCCTCACTATGCTGAGTGAATCGGGTCCCGGCTTGATGACGTCATCAAGCCGGGACCCGATCCGGTCAGCATACTGAGGCTGCCAGCGGTACTGCAAGGAGGAGATCGTGATCGCCGGTGGAACAAGGTCAGGTGAGAGATTCTTGCTTCCCTGCGCCTAGCTCTGCAGAGGGGGTGGAGGGGACACCTGGCATTTGGGGAGAAAAAATATCTTAAAGGGCCAACTCCTGGCTATCCATGGGGGGGGGGGGGGAGATAAAAATTAAAAGGGGCACACAGCCGGCCACAAATGGGGGAGGGGGAGGCATAAAGGGCATACACCTGGCTATGAATGGGGGGAGGGGGGGTAATAAAAAACACATCTGGCTAACTATGGGGGGGGGGAGATAAACAGGCACGTCTGGTTCACTGAAGTGGGGGGGGTTTACAGAGGCACATCAGGGGCTGGGGAAGGGTAACGGGGCACATCTGGCCAAGTATGGGGGAGGGGGGGTATAAAGGAGCACATCTTGATAACTAGGGAGCGGGGAGGATTAAAAAGTGCCACAACAATTAAAGAAAAATCCAAAGCCGCAAAATGGAAAAAAATGCACCTTTATTTCCAAATAATATATTGTCGCCATACATTGTACTAGGATCATACTTTAAACCCTGTAATAACCAGGACAAACAGGCAAATCAAATGTGTAGGTTTAATCTACAGTACCACTTACTATTTTCAAATTATAATTGCTGAAAACTGAGAAATAATTCCTTTTTTCATTTTTTTCCCCTTATTACCATTAAAATCTGTACAAAATTAAATAATTCTAAGCTAAATGTACCACCCAAAAAAAAGCCTAATTGGTGGCGAAAAAAACAAGGTATAGATCATTTATGTGTGATAAGTAGTGATAAAGTTATTGGCTAATGAATGGGAAGAGTGTGAAATGTAGAAAATTGTTCTGGTTTTTTAGGGGGAAAACCCCAGGGACGCGAACTGGTTAAATCCTAGCAACACCAAATTTGCAGGCTATGTTAAAAATATAGTGGGAAACAATATTAAAAAAAAAATTAAAAACATTGTGTGAGAAATTTAAAAAATGGCAGGGTGTCCCTCCTCTGCAGGGCTCTTTAACCTCTTGTCTCCCATGCTGGCTGGGATAGCCAGAATGCGGAGCCCCGGCCGACTGGGGCTTCGCACCCTGAGCTATACCAGCCCACTTGGTCCATGGTATGGGGGAGCTCCGGGGGAGAGGGGCCGCCAAGCCTTCTCCTCTCCCCCCGAGCCCTTGTCCAATCCATGGACAGGGGATCTTCTTCTGATGCTGTGCAAAGCATGATGGGATTTCTGATGTTGTTGTTCTCATTCTGCTGTTTTGGTGCGATTTTTTTTTTTTTTTTAATTTTGAATTTGAGATTGGAAGCCTAGCGCATGCAGCTGGGAGGGGTGATCAGGACACAGGATAATTGGAACTGTGTCTCATGTTCCCTGTCACCTCCTTTCAACCAAAAAGATGGCTGCACCCATGAAATCACAAACATTTGCCTGTTCTTTTAAAACAGGGTGGGTAAGAGATTATATTACCTATCTATTTTAGTTAACATAACTAATGTAACTTAATGTATACTTTTTTCCTTTGAAATTTTAAAATCGATTTTCTCAAAAAGTATAAGGGCTTTTTGAAAAAAAAAAAAATGTCTTCTTGTTCCCACTGTTCTTAACATTCCCTGCAAATTTGGTGTTTCTGGCATTTAAGAGGCCTTTGCTATTAACTGCTAAAGTCGGCAGGCGTTTAATTTTCCCACGGTCAGAAGGAGAACTTTAAAACCGATTTTCTCAAAAACCATAAGGTCTTTTTGAAAAAAACATAACTTGCAAATTTGGGGTTTCTAGCTTTTAAGGGGGCTTTGCTATTAAACGTTTAATTCGACGGGCAGACATTCTCCAAACGGCAGCAAAGCAGGGCTTAAAATTATAAATATCGTTCAGGCAGGACAAAAAAAAGCAGGTTTTAAAAAGATAAATTACGTTCAGAAGATCTGCGCCATTTTTTAACCTTAAAAAATGATAAATATCGTCCGACAATGCAAGTTAATGGGGCTCCATTTTTTTCACATCGGCGCTGTGCGCCATTTTTAACTGATCCGCTGCTTAGTCCTCATGTCGTATTTAGCGACAACAGCAGTCTGTGTACCCACCACCAGGGTCCACGGATGCTACAATTTTTGGGCTGATTTATGAGACCATTTTGCTGCCATGTCATTGCTATCGATGCAAGAAAAAAAAAACATTTAAAAAAACCTCTCTGAGTGTTTTTGTGGCATTGCCCACTCATCCTCCTCCAGAGGTACCACAACTGCCAGGTGCCATTGGGACTCGCCATCACCTCTGCGATTGCTTAATGTGCATTTCCCTGTTTAAAACCAATTATTACCAATTAATAGCCTCATTTAAATTGTTGATTTAAGTTTAAAATCCATTTTCTCAAAAACTAAAAGTTCTTTTTGGATTTTTTTAATTTAAGTTGTAGCCCCTTATCACCTTTATAATCCATGCAATTTGGGGGATTGTAGCATGTATGGGGGCTTTAATAATATCTTAAACGCTATTCCATGATCACGGCCGTGTTTAGACATGATTGCCTCATTCACGAGAAAAATCAGAGTCAAATTCGTGACTACGTCTCAAATCTCGAAATCTATCATATGCAGGAGAACAGAGGCGCCAAAAGGATAAAAGGAAGCTATATGAGCTTAAAAACCAAATTCTTGGTAAATAGAGGAGGTAGTGGTGGACTTTCCTCCTCCAAGTAGACCCCCAACGACTGTAGTAAAGACAGTCAATAAATTATATTTATGAACTCCAAATATGCAACGCGTTTCGCAGGTTTGATCCTGCTTCATCAGGAAATAACAACGGAGCAATAGCATATGTGGTCAGTAGAAGAGCCAAGCACCTCTGTCCACAGTGTTCACAGAGGTGCCTGGCTCTTCTACTGACCACATATGCTATTGCTCCGTTGTTATTGCCTGATGAAGCGGGATCAAACCTGCGAAACACGTTGCATATTTGGAGTTCATAAATAAAATTTATTGACTGTCTTTACTACAGTCGTTGTGTGTCTACTTAGAGGAGGTAGTGGTGGACTTACCTCCTCCATTTACCAAGAATTTGGTTTTTAAGCTCATTTAGCTTCCTTTTATCCTTTTGGCGCCTCTGTTCTCCTGCATAATATTGAGTCCACCCTGGGTGGAGAGTTGAACCCCCTTTTTTCTCATCTACAGAGAGCGACTTCTTATTCCTGAGTGGGGTCAGGAAAATCTCCCCACCTGCCTTTACAGTGGTTGCCTAATGGTAACCCTGGTTTGTGAGTATTAATATTTACTCTATCTAGTAACCATTTACCAGTACATATTACACTATTGGGGCTCTTGGTGTTCCTTGTTTTTATCTCGTTGCAAGCTGGAAATCAATCATGCTGTTTCCGGATTTTTTTTTCCAATCACGGCCGAATACGTCGAATCCGTGATTGGGGAGTATCCGAGCACCACTGACGCAGGTAATGAACACCTCTGTATATGCATTGCATAGTTGTAATCCTTAACAAAACTGTTTGCTTACTTAAAAGAGAATCTGCATTGTTAAAATCGCACAAAAGTAAACATACCAGTGCGTTAGGGGACATCTCCTATTACCCTCTGTCACAATTTCGCCGCTCCCCGCCGCATTAAAAGTGGTCAAAAACTGTTTTAAAAAATGTGTTTATAAACAAACAAAATGGCCACCAAAGCCGGAAGTAGGTTGATGTACAGTATGTCCACACATAGAAAATACATCCATACACAAGCAGGCTGTATACAGCATTCCTTTTGAATCTCAATAGTTTATTTGTGTGTTTACCCCCTGCAGGTCTCATCCACTGAAGAGTGACAGGCTGATTGTTTCTCCCTGCAAACAGCTCTGCCCGGTGTCTGTAATTCCTCAGACAGCCCAGGCAGCCAGCTCCTTTCACAGCCTAAAGCTGGCCATACACTGGCCCGATTTGCCGCCGTTTCGACAGCAAATTCGATCACTGGGATCAAATCTACTGCCAATCGTTCACGCTACACGCCAAATTTCGATCCATTTTGTCCGATCCCGTCGATCGCTCCGTGTGGAAAATTACCGTCGATCGCCCGCGGGTAGGGAGCGCATCGCTAGCGGCGTTCGAGTGCCCGACGACTGACGCAATAGAGCGGCAATACAGTACCTGCTCCGCCGGCGCGACTGCCCCCGGTCACCGCTGCTCCGTCTCCGCTCTGGTCTCCGGCATGCTTCAGTTCCTCCTGCCCGGCCGGAAGTTTAAACAGTAGAGGGCGCTCTACTGTTTAATCTTCCTGCCGGGCAGGAAGAAGTAAAGCATGCCGGACCTGGAGACCAGAGCGGAGACGGAGCAGCCGTGACCGGGGGCAGTCGTGCCGGCGGAGCAGGTAATGTATGCGGGCGGGCGGGGGGGGGGGGGGGAGCGGCGGCAGCAGCACCACCACCACAACAGATTGTGAACGGTTTCAGGCTGAAATTGGTTCACAATCTGTTTGCAGTAAAGGTAACCATATGATCCCTCTCTGATCAGATTCGATTAGAGAGGGATCTATGGCTACCTTAACAGAGGACGATTTATCCAGTTTGTAAAAGATAAGAGAGCAGAGAGGCTGCCTAATGTAAATAACACACACGGGAGTGTGCATAGAGGGGGCGTGCATAAAAGATCAACCACACTGAAGAGTTGGCAGCCTTCCAGACACAGGGCGACAAATCCGACAGGGGAAAGATAAGTTGATTTATTACAGAGATGGTGATAGTAGAAAGTGCTGCAGTAAGCCATAGCACATTAGAAAAGGTTTAGGAACTTGTAGGATGGTAGAAAACAGGATGAAATTTTTGTTACAGAGTCTCTTTAAGGCCCAGTTTATATTTGCGGCCATACAGATCCAGCCATCAGGATCAGGTAAAAACTGTCTTCTATTTGTTCCTATGTAGCTGCAAAACTTTCCGTTTCCGGTCCGCAAGGCAAAACGGTCGGGGAAATTAGGTCCTGTTGCATTTTTTGTTCGTTGAGTGGAATGGACAACAGATCCAGACAAGCGGATGGATGTGAACGGATCCATTGGTTTAAAATTGGATCTGTTCACATTGCGGTCTGTTTGTACAGTATACGCTCCGCTCCCGTTCTGCTCAACGCTAATGTGAACCGGGCCTAAATATGATACTGCTCTGATACTGCAGCTGTCTTTGGTAGTTTTTGGGGCTTCATATCAATAGAATGCTTGGGGGCCCAATGTAAAACTTGCAGTGGGGCTCCAAGCTCCTTAGTTATACTGCTGCATACAAATTTTAATAATCCTGCATGGACTAGGAAATATTTACATCTCATTGATCATTCCTATCCTTAAGTTATTGTTTCAAACTTCCAGGGATCAGTTTAGTGAGGTGGATTCACACTTACTTGTGCGGAAAACATGTAGCTTTGGCTGCATTTAAAATGCGTGTTTTTCCATGGTAGTTCATTGATTTTAATGAGAGAGCGCACATACAGTGAGATATTATGCAGCAGGAGTCACACTTGAGCAAATCCGTAGCGTTTTGCTGCGTACAAAAAACGCATGTGGAATGGAGCCTGTGCGTTTTTCCCGGAGGCATATGCGATTCCGCATTGTGTCAAAAAGAAAAAAAGCGCTGTCCCAAACTAAATTGCTCGTACCTTGCACAATAATTAACAATACATTTTAATATTAAATCCTGTAAGTATAATCATTCATTTAGCTGCTTGCACACTGAAGCCTCCCGGCCCATAGCATTTTGCCAAGGCAAGGGATCTGGCAGAATCCTGTTGCATGCTGGGACCACTACTACACAAGCTCCCAGAATCACAATCGCAAACAAAATTGTAGAAAAATCGCATGCGTTTTTTCCAAACCGGTGGTAGCCTGAATTTGATACAGCACCTCACTAAGACCTATTTCAGATGGGAAGCTGACAGGTGGTGAATTGACCGCCTATCAGCCGCTCTCCTGTACCTGCCAGGTGCATGTTAGCGCTCGGTACCAGCGTAGACTGGCGGGTCCCCATAGAATGGCATCTGAGAGTGGCTGCTTTCAATCAGATTTCAACAGAAAAGGAAAGTGATCACTAATAGCTTTATTGCAACTGATCCAGTACAAAAGCTCTGGGTAGTTACAGAATGGCTGGGGGTGCCCAGAAAAGTGTATGTACATATAATTAACAAAAAATGGAGGTAAGAAAGTCCTACCTTAAAAAAAATGTTTTTCAGGTATGAACTGTTCAAAAGAATATTTCATAGCTTTTATTGTGCACCTTAAGACAACGCATTCCATGGCATAAGCCACTTCTTCGGGTCACATATCGTGATCTTTACACACGCAGTTACGTTGTCTCTAGCTGTGTCTGTGCTGTAGGCCCAAAGCTTTGTCCACTCACCTTCACACCCAATTTACAAAAAAAGGGCTTTTCTCGATTCCCTAGTTTTGGTTGATATTTTGATCAAAGATCAATCAGCTGGATTCTAGTTTTAAATCTATCCTTATGTGATTCAAAGTTTTAATCCAGTGGAACATCTGATTTAAAATGGTGTATGGCTAAGTTTAGCAAGCTGTGGCAAAAATACCAACTTTTCACTAGTAGCTCTCTACTCACTAAGGGTATTTGGGATAGCGTTCACCAAAAGTAGTAAGTTGGGATTGCCAATGAGATGCAAATAATTGTGCGTTCATGCAGGATCATGCATTTTTGGAAGCAAATCTATGTAGCATGAAAATGGACTAATCTAATTCCACCTTTGCGGTATTTGATTGGCCCATTTTTTAATATGCGTACAAAAATTGCATAATCCTGCTTCAACTATGAATTTTGGTATTTCTTTGACCACCTGTAACGATCGGTGTCAGCACGCAGAGAGAATCTGATTATTGGTGATCTGCAGTATCTCCAAGAATGCAGATATATACCTGATTATTGATGATCTGCAGTATCACCGATAATCAGATATATTGCTAACCTCTGGACACCTAAGGATAAGTGAGTGTTTGGTGTAACAGTAATAATTTGAGTAATGTACCTGCTGAGCAGGTGGTATACAATATAGAGACACAGCTCTGGGAGAACAGGAACCTTCCAGCAGCCTGAGGTTCTCCGGGGGGAGGAGTCAGGCTGGAGATGGGAAGGACCTAGGAGTGAATGACACCTAAGATGGATGTCACTATCTGATCTGGAGACTATCTCTTTTAAGGGGGAGAGATAGCTCTCGAAGTCGGGCACGCCGGGTCGGCAACACACTGACAGATAAAGTACAAAGACAGAAGGCTGATTCGGTATCCAAGTCAAGCAGGGTCTGGCAACGGAATATCAGATATACGAGGTACCGAATCAGAAGACAGAGGAGTAGTCAGAAAAGCTATAAGTCATAACATATACAGTATTAAACAATGCCTATTCTGGGTGCGAGGTCCTTGGTCTCAGCACCCCCGGAACTAGTCTGAAGAATACACAGATGATAATACAGTATTCCCTAGACTGGGTGCGAGGTCCGTAGTCTCAGCACCCTGGAACTAGTCTGAAGTATAACACAGTTCCCTAAGCTGGGTGTGAGGTCCTTGGTCTCTACACCCTGGAACTAGTCTGAAGTATAACACAGATGATAACACAGTTCCCTAAGCTGGGTGTGAGGTCCTTGGTCTCTACACCCTGGAACTAGTCTGAAGTATAACACAGATGATAATACAGTTCCCTAAGCTGGGTGTGATGTCCTTGGTCTCTACACCCTGGAACCAGCTTAAGCATAAACAGAATACAATTCAAATAATCTGGCTAAGTGTGTATTCCCAGGTCCACCTGGTTCAAACACACTGAGGATCTGACTAGGTCTGAGTGCTTCCACGTAGTGATCGCAACGGCAGACAACTTGCAAGTGACCAGCAGGAACTATATATGGAGTAGTGCTCTCCAGCACCACCCCTAATTGCTCAACCAATAGTATCCCGCTCAGGAGTCAGCTGATCGGCGTGGTCAGCTGACTCTTCCTGCTTAGTATAAGAATTCTGCCTCTCAGCGCGCGCGCGTGTATTCCTAAGTCTATGTGCACTAACAGACTCAGCCACACCAGACACACGCTGCCGCGTGCAAACCGCTGCGCTGGACGCGGAACCAGCCGCCTTACTGTTGTTGCATGCGGCGGCTTTTCCGCGTTCTGCCCTGCTACCAAACACACGCTTCCGTGTGCAAAAGGCCGCACTGGACGCGGAATCAGCCGCCTGCTCAGTAGCACATGTGGCTTCTTTTCCGCGATCTCTCACACCGCCCCTTCTGGTAAGACCTCAAAGGCAGAGGCCTAACTATATTTCATGGGGCCCCCAGTGAAACTTTGATGGGGCTCCGTCTATGTTCACACTCCTTCCCTTGCCTTCCCTTGTGGCCATCAAAAACACCTGATCTGAAGTATAGTCCCCTGTATCGGAGAAAGGTAAGGTTAGTAGTTGGATCCCCCCATAGCTCTGCGTCCCTCCGCTATCTCAGGGCTGCTCCGCTCTATTTACGCTCCTGCTCAAAGGCATTTGCATAGTCAGTGACTGCAAAGATCTGATCACTCACTGCTTTACTCAGACACCTCTGCGGACAACTGGTAGTCAGCAGACACCCCGTTTAACAGATAGATTTGTAAGGCTCCCATTAGCTATAATCCATTGTTGCTTTAACCCACATAGGAAATACAAGTGACACAATGGGCCAAATGCAATTAACTTTCTCTCCTGTGTTTTCTCCTAGGAGACAATTTTTCATCTTCTACTTAAAATAACTTTTCAGCACTTCACAATTAAAAAAGTTACAAAAAAGTAGTAGCAAAATTATTCTGAGTATTTTCTTGCTTGCTGTTGGTTTAAAAGGCAATTTATTGACAAGTTTGAAAATATCCCCTGGAAGAAAACTCAGGAGAAAAAGGGAATTACATATGGGCCTATATTAGCAACAAATCAGAACCTTACAACTCTGTCACATGCTTCTCTCTCTCTCGAGCAACTTTTTTTCTATGAAGATTATTAATTAACCTGATCAAGGTATATCCAAAGGAAAAATAAGCTTTAACCAGAAACCATGTTTTTGCTTTGCAAGACATATTATGACTTTCATTAAGCTACTTTCACTTTACAAGATAAAGGAATTATCCAGACCCTCACATGTACACATGATCCACTAAGGGCTGGTTTAGACGGACGCTTGCAGAGCGTTTACTGCCAGCGTTCGGGGCTTGGCGTTAAACGCTCCCATTCAAGTGAATGGGAGCGTTTGTACCTAGCTTTTACGCGCCTTTGCACGAACGCGGTGTTCGGGTCCCGATTTTCACTGGGGTTCAAAGAGCCCCTGGAAGCTACATGTTGCTTCCAGGGGCGGTTAACCGCGACGGGTAATGTCCCCCTAGGGGAAGAAAAAACGCGACCGCATCCAAACGCAATGCGAACGCTGCTGAAAGCCCGAACGCATTGCCGCCTCGACGCTAACGAACGCGTCGCCTCCAAACGTCCGTCTGAACCAGCCCTAATTACTGCAGTCAGCAGGCTTGCTAATTAAAGGGGCCTTCAACACCAATTGTCATCACATTACCACACTGTTTTCATTTTAAATCTCTAGTTCAAAAATACTTTTGGTAATTGTGTATATTAAAAGTACAATTATTTAAAAAAAAAAAAAAAAAAGTTAATTTACAATTATGTTTCAAAATAAGAGACGGTAAAGTGAAGCTATCTTACTTTCCTTTGGACGTCTTGTTCTACCATTGCAAACATCCAGCATTCACGTATTGTTTAATTGTTAGTAGCATGAAACTATGCTTTTAGACTTCCTTTAAATTTATTTGAAATCATTGAAAATCACACATAAAATAATATAAGGCTCTTTTGAAGTGCAATATATCATGTATACCCTCCAAAGTATAACAATTTTTGGAAAATGAAAAAGCACATTCCTTGCAGTGCATGTTATTTCCTGGTGGTGGCGATAAAGACCTACTCCTATAACTATGAGTTCCCCCATATCAAAACAAGATACCACATCCTGTTTGTCATTCACATAGAGGAGAAGGCTACACTAGCAGTACAGGAACAAAGCGTGTCGGTGTTAAAAAATGACACTCTTCACAACTTTCACAAAAACCTAAAAACACTAAATCGCAATCGCTGATGCCAGCGGTTTGTGATTTTGTGCGCGATTAGTTTTGCTTAACTGCGCATTGCGATTATTTGTAAAAGCACTTTTCTAAGCGCTTTTGCAGAGCAATTCGTTTTTTCACTTCAGTACAATGTATTTATTTTTCAAAGCGCTCGGGAAATCGCTATACCAAGCACTCTTTCAAGTGTTTTGCGATTTACCTATACCTGCAATTATAGGCAAATCGACCCAAAAATGGTACAGGCAGCGCTTTGGTGAGCGGATCGTAATCGAACCGCACATATGTGAACACTCTCATGGGGAATCATTGCACAAGTGCTTTTAGGGTGATTTTCAAAATCGCCGGCGCTTCAAAAATCCCAAAAGCGACGTTAGTGTGAACATGCCCTAATAGTAAATTTTTATTACTAAATTATTTTTAATAGAAAAATAAATTATTATAATAATTAGGTCTTGTATAACTCTGCACATACAGTATGTTAGCATAGGTTGGATTTGTTAGTAGAGATCTCTCTCACAGGAGACCCTTTTGTCCTCTAGGCTAGTCACCTCCTCTCACTGTCGCATCCAAGACTTCTCACAGGTTGTCCCTTTCCTTTGGAACTCTCTCCCTCAGCCGGTTTGTCATGCCACGAGTCTGGAAACCTTCAAACGTACTCTGAAAACACTCCTGTTCAGACAAGCCTATAATCTGCTATAGGCAGCACTCAAGGCACACTGCCTCACCCACTAACCCCCGTGTTTCCTTCCCTGTTGTTTCCTCCCCTCTACCCTCTAGATCAGGCTTTCTCAACCAGGGTTCCCTCGAGGCCAAAACATTGTTTGCAGGGGTTCCTTGAGATCCAAAAGTTATTTACAGGGTTCCTCCAAGGTAAAAAGGTTGAGAAAGGCTGCTCTAGATTGTAATCTAGCAAGGGCAGAGACCTCCTCCTAGTGTTTCTCATCCTGCTGTAATTTTAACATATGCACATGTACCTACTACACATCAACTATGTATGTATTTGTATTTATTGTATTCAATGTCATGACTGTACAGTGTCTTGTATTTCTTATGTATATTTGTTCCCTGTTATTTGCTTGTACTATGTACAGCGCTACGGAAGATGTTGGTGCTATATAAATAAAAAAAAATAATAATAGAGATAAGCCAACAAAAAAGGTCTACAGCTAAGTACACAAGCTGGATGACACACAGCTGAGGAGGCTGTTCAGGACCTTCTAGGGCGGGAATCTAATGTGTGTACAGGTGTCCCCCGATGCCACCTAAAGATCTGGCATGCCAGAAGTTCTTCCATTATTTGATGCAACTGTAGAATGCATCTGTACATCACTTACTCGCTGCAGTATCTACTGGAAGATTGAGCTCGATCCTCATGGGTAACGCTCATTGAGTGTGTGGTGGGTGAGGATTAATAAAGAGCTGCTGATCAGAACAGGTCTGGTTTTCATACAGTGATAATCTGTGCTTTGATCACAAAAAAATAATGCATTCACTTTAACTTTAAATTCTTTTATGGCGGATTCTTACTGTTACTTGCAATAGAAGTGATCACAGGAATCAGGAAAAACGTTATAGAAGTGTTGAACATTGATGCTGATGTTTACTTTTATAAATAGGGTATCCATCTGATCTCCAGAAGATCGCTCTTATTTCTGCAGAAATGGCTGCATTTTTCTGCCAGTCAGCTGACTGATACCATTACGGCAGCATTTCACCAGAAAATAATCCTACAGTGGGCAGCATTTCACTAGAAATTAATGCAGCTGCAAAAACAATAATTTACCCACCTAGCAGAAGTCTCCTTTCCCGGCCGGCCTCTGGCATGCAGCTCCCCAGACGATACTCCTGCAGCAAATCTCCCGCACTGAGAGGAATAGCAGGGCTATGGGAAGTGGGTGCCCGAAGCCTTGTCCTGGAGACACAAATAGTCTCCGGTGTAGGGCTTTGGACGCCATCTTCCCATAGCCCTGCTTTGCCTCCCGGAAGACTCTCGCAGGCTAAGGTGAGCTGCAGGTTGCTGGGAAAGAACTATTAGACGCCGTGGCTAGTTCAACACCTGGGAGGAGGGCCCCCCCACACAAGGGTTTCTGCTCCTGCCCCCCAAAACATCCCTGGACGGGGCCCCGGGCCGAATGGGTTGCAGCCCCTATAGTTACGCCCCCGCCTGGGTTCCAATCTGGGCCCTTCCTGTTCAGTAAGCTGCACCTATTCAGTAAGGTGTTCTTTGGGTGAGACTCCCTAACACTGCCCACTGAGTGCGCTCTTGTGGCTGCCTCGCAAGCACTTTCAGTCCGACAGGAGGAAAGCGCTATACAAATGTAGGAATTATTATTAATTGGAATTAATTATTATAAATAAGCCCGAAGATGAGTTTTAGGTAGAATTTGCTGTTCAAATTTGAGAAACATTTTGCATAAAAACCTATAAGCAGCTCTATTGTGTGTTGAAAGCTGACAGGAAAAGTACTTTTTCCCCAGCTACCTTCGCAGACTGCCTGTCAACATTGGCCCTCTCATAGTCCATTCCAACAGCCAATCGGAGAATGCTGATCCTCCCATTAATTTCTGCTGGCCCTTTTTGATACTCCATGCATATAGGACATTGATTTGTGGAGAGAGCTGTGAGAAATTTTGCAAACCCCAGAAATATTTGAACCCCCCCCATAAGAAATGTACTGGGAGGTCCTCTGGCTACCTGTACCTACATGAGGAGGGGTCTGATACCTACACTTGGGTGGAACCATTTGGCTACCAATACTGGGGGATCTAACTAATTATACCAGGGTGTTATCGGTCTACCTATACTGGGAAAAGGTCATTCTACTACCTATATTGTGTGAATCATTTGGCTACCTATCTGGGGGGGGTAGGGGGGGGTGGGGTGGGGGGGGGGAGTGCATCTGGCTACTTATACTAGAGGGAAGGGAATAGTATCCTGGTTGGGCCTCCTTCACATGGGAAATACCGGCAATGAACAGGCCCTCCCCCATGGAGTCATATTTGAGTGCGGCTGATGGGGATCAATTTTTGTAATTGAGAAGCACCATAGAGCCTTTTGGGTTTTTTTTGGGGTTTTTTTTTTGCGCAGGGGGTATCAATGTATTGTAAGTGAGCTACATTAGATGGTGATGCACAACAGTGTTGGTAGTAGAGGCTTAATTTGCTGGGATGGGGGACCACATTTTATTGCAGGGTGACTCAGCAGGGCACCAATTTTATTAGTGGGGGACATCTTGCTTTAACCCCACCCATTTGACTAGATCAACATAATGTATGAAATTGCTTTTTCTTTCTTTTCTTTTTTTATTGTATTCATTTTTTGATTATTTGTTCATTGTTTGCCCATTGTAAAATCTTAGCTAGTAGCCCATGTTGCATAGTATTTTGTATGCTTGAATTGCATCCCAGTAATTTCCTATTAGTATTCATTTGAGTGTGTTATTCAAGTGTTGGCCAGTACACCATCAAATTGTATTGACATCTTTAGTTCTGCCAGGTGATCTGTACGGAATGTTCATTACTGAGAGTTCTATGTACAGAGAGAGCTATTGCTTGCTTGACAGTTGGAAAAAGCTGTTATTTCTCACAATGCAGTGAGGTTCACAGACAGCAAACTGTCAGGATCTTGGTCATGACATCACACTATGGGAGGGGTTTCATCACAATATCAGCCCTGATGATCTATTTGATCTGATACAGAGCCCCCTGATTATCTATTTGAGAAAAGATAAAGATTTCCTTTGGGAAAGGGGGTATCAGCTACTAATTTGGATTAAGTTCAGTCCTGGGTTAAAGTTCCTCTTTAATGTTGGCCAGTTAATAAGCTGCATCTTTATGCATTCCTACCTGAAGATCAACCTCTGTTACACTCATGCCAGGTGACCTCTGCAATCTAATATTTGTCTTCAAGAACAAAAAGAAGCTACAAATGTTGTGTTTTGTTTTTGAAGACACAGAGATTGATGTGACTTTAGACATCTTAATCTAGGAAGGCTTGTCAACTAATTAATGGTTACCGAACGTCTCTCATTTGGCAGCCAGTTTCAAAAAGGAATTCTGAGCACTACTGAAATACACTGACAACCTCATCCAGTCTGTGGATGGTTTTATTTTAGAAGTGCTAGCTGGATGCCCCTGCCAGGTGGTCTGATGCCAGCCAGGAATCATCCAGCCTGACTGTAAATCCTTGGGCTGAGCCAGCAGTACACCTGGTAAATTGTAGAAAAAAATTCCCCTCTCGTACAAATCCATCCTCCCGCAGCCAGCTCTCCATTTATCAAGCACCGGCTAAGGAAGAAGTTATTTGCTTGTTATAAACAAGGGCCTGCAGCTGGTGACTGTGCACTGTACCCCGCTGACTTATTCTGGATCCACGTTAACCCTTTCACCGCAGGCCTAAAGCTGCAGAGCAAACAGCAGCCTTGCTGACCAGGGTATCCTTGGGATTGCTAGTTTTGGAACCAGTCCATCCATTAAAGGCTCAGATGTAACAGGAGCTGGCAAGACAGGAAAAAAAATTTTTTTTGCCTATTTTTTTTTTTTAATAAATCTACAGTTCTGTAATAAAGCCATTTTTCTGATGAAGTTAATGCAGTAAACTAAAGTTTAAAGCGCACCTGAAGTTAGAGGTATATGAAGGCTGCCATATTTATTTTCTTTTAAATAATACCAGTTTCCTGGCTGTTCTGCTGATCTGCTGATCATCTGCATCTAAAGGTGGCCATAGATCAGGTGACTTGGCGGCCGATCGACCATCCAGTTCTATTATTATAATCAGATGAAAATCGGTGCCGCCAAGAGCATGCCGATCGACGATGGACCAGTTTCATGCCAAAACAGGTCGCATGTATAGATTGGACTTATGCTGCGAAATGTAGGGTCGACATGCTCGATCTGGTGCGCAGCAGTAACAGCTTTCATGATTGGGACGAGCGATGGATGCGACAGGACCCTCAGTGCTGTCTCCCTAGGGTAAAATGTGCCCCGTGCAGTATAGGTTACCTGTCGGTGTCCACCACTGGCTTCTGGGGCTTTGTGCTCCGCTCTCCATCCACATATATGCCCAACGTGTTTCCTGGCATATACATGGGCACTTGTTAGACATCACACAGACGCCCACGTGGGGTGTGTGTATGAGAATGGAGCCCGAAACCAGCGACGGACAATTTTTTTACAATTTTTTTATCCCATCAGTTTATTTTCACCCCGGGTTCACTTTAAGAATAAAAAAAATCTGAAAAAAACTCAGTTAGGCTTACATGTACATAAATAATGTACATATAAAATGGTTCCTGATATGTATTGTGGTCTTAGGTGGTAGAAATAAAGAGCCTCAATGCTGTACCACAAATATACATAATGTAGAACTAAGCAAAACCTTACACTTTTCAACTTTTATACTAATACTAAATAGGACATCTAAATGAAACCATTTCCATCCTCTGTCTTTACCAGTGCCGGATTTACCATAAGGCACTGTAGGCACATGCCTACAGGCGCCTGGTGATGGAAAGGTGGCTCATTCCCCACCTTGAGCACATTCCTCTCTCCTTCCCTATGCAGAGTCCTGTTACTCACCCTGCTATCGGCATTCCACTAACAAGCTCTCTTTTCAGTCAGGGGCACCTCTAGCTACTTAATATTGAGGGTATGCGGTGCAGTTTGGTGGGGGTTCGTAGGTTCATGGAGGGTGAAGTCTAAGGTGCCAGAACATCTGTGCCTATAGGCTCCGTTTATGTAAATCCGGGCCTGGTCTTTACTCTACATTGGGGATGATTCACAAAGCTTTTTTCACCTGTTTTCATGTTTTCACCTTATCTATGTTACGTTTTAAGCTCTCAAAGAACAAAAAAAAAAATATAATTAAGTTAAGAAAAGTAATATTGAAATGAAGGTACCGTATATACTCGCATATAAACCGAATTTTTGAGCACAAAAAATGAGCTCAAAAGTCCCCCTCTCGGTTTATATGCGAGTCACCAAAGTTTGTGTCCAGGCTCACCTGTTTATTTTTGGAGTGACCAGCCAGAATCGGCGCCTGCGGGATCAGACATGGCACTCCTCCCTAGTTGATCGGGCTGGAAAGCACGTGGGTGGCCAGGGTGCATCAGGCATCGAAACGGAGGAGCGTAGAGGAGAGAGTGCAGGACAAGCTCTCTACCATTTAACCACTTAAGGACCAGGGGTGTTTGGGAAGATCTGTGCTGCGTGGGCTATTCAGCCCACAGCACAGATCGTGTGGCAGCTGGGGCGACCAGACTTCCCCCCCCCCTTTTTTCCCCACTAGGGGGATGTCCTGCCGGGGGGGGTCTGATCGCCGCCGGCTAGTTGGGATTAGCTAGGGGGGCTTCTCAAAGCCCCCCGCCGCAGCGTTCTCGGCGCTTCCTCCTCTTACCTCCCTCCCCTCCGTGATCAAAGCTGCGCAGGACGGATATCCGTCCTGCGCATTGAAGGATAGGCTTCAGCCTATCATATGCCGGCAATCCCCGGCCAATCAGAGGCTGGGGATCGCCGATCTGCCTTACGGCGCTGCTGCCGGCGGCTCGCACACTGTTCACGGAGACACCCTCCGTGAACTTACATGGAGCGGCCATTTCCATGTAATAACCACTTAAACCCGCCGCCGCCTATCGGCGTTAGGCGGTCCTTAAGTATCAGTGTGCGCTCCTCCACTTGTCACCGCTCCACTGCGTCACTGCCATGTCCGTCCCTGTAGGAATGCCACCAGCCGCTTGTACAGGATCGCAGTTGTGACGTCAGCGCCGGGGTTTCCTCTACATCCTGTGTGACGCTCACGCTGTATCATCTTTATGGCGCCCTCTAGTGACATCTTGGAATACAGCGTGCGCGTCACACAGGATGTAGAGGAATCCCTGGCGCTGATGTCACTGCTGATATCCTCTGCAAGTGGCCTGGGGCATTTCTAAAGGCACAGACATTGATGGCAGTGAAGAATGGAGGCGCGCATGATGATTTGAATGGTAGAGCGCGTGTCCTGCACTCTTTCCTCTAAGGTCCTCCGATCCAATGCCTGATGCACCCTGACCACCCACGTGCTTTCCAGCCCAATCCTGCACAGATCGCCAGGGCCATTCCTGCACGGACCTGCTGGCACACTTCATACAGGCAGCATACAGCTACAGGAAGGGTCCCTGGTGCTGAAAGGTAAGCCACTGCTGCACGCTCCACACAAGCATGGTGGATAGGGCATCTACTGTACCTTACTGCCTAATACAGGGGGCAGAGCTGCCCAAGAAGGGGGGGCATTTCTAATATAAGGGGCTCATCTGGCTATGGGGGGATGCCTAATGCAGGGGGAACAGCTGGCTACCCGTGTGGGGGGAGATGCCTAACACAGTAACAGGTATTACATCTGGATATGGGGGCTGCCTAATACAGTGGACTCATCTGACTATGGGGGGCTGCCTAATACTGTGGGCACATCTGGCTATGTGGGGGCTACCATCTGGCTATGGGGGAATGCTTAACACAGGGGTTACATCTGGCTTTTTATACTGAGTGGGGGGGGGGATTTTTCATACTAAAGGCACACCTGGCTGTTTATACTATGGAGGGAGCTATACTGGGGAGGGGTGATAGTGGTGGTGGGGGGCTTATATGCGAGTATACACGTTTCTGTAAGAAAAGTTGGTACCTCGGCTTATATGCGGGTCGGCTTATATGCGAGTATACACGGTAACCAGGAACAACTTTGAGCGATTACATTGCTTGTAAATGTGCTGAAAGCTTATTTTTATTAATCAAGTGAAAAACAAGTTATTTATGAGAAATGTATGCTTTACACCCCATGATGTGCCACTTCAGTGCTACTTGTGCAGTTGCAAGCAGGGATGAGCAGAAACTACGCCAGTGCGAATTTAGGCATCGTAATTTGCATCTACGCATCATAGTTCATAGGCGAAGTTTCAAAACTACGCTTACGAATTTATGCGTAGCAAGGTACTGATACGTGTAGCTTACGCCCACTATGCGTAGTTAACACGTGTATTGCGTAGTGAACTACGAATGCGTTACTCACATCTATTTTTCCGCGTACGATTGTATGCTTACAAATTTACGCATTGGAAAGGGGAATGTACGCATAGAAGAGTTCCTGGAATAAGCATTTAAAGAGGTATTAATGCGGAAAATTTTCCGTGTACGGGCATAAGCATCCGCATACACTACGCTTTGCACTAGGTGTAACTGCGTATTTTGACGCATAGTCTACGAAATGCATACAAAGCGAATATTTGATTACGAAGCCGTAGTTTGGAGAAGCGTAATTGCGTAAAACTATGCGTAGTTCAAGCGTAGAAAAGTTGGCTGACTACGACCATCCCTGGTTGCAAGTGCTGTTAGAAAGACATCAATGAGAGCTATTACTATTCATTACAAAGGTTATCAGTATGTAAGTGTGGAGGATGTGTGGGTGGCTCTAGATAACCACTCACAATATGGCATTGTCCACCAGAGTTCCACTTGGACAACAAATAAAGGATTCATGAGCTAGGTGCAGCTACAAGTAATGGTGGCACCTCAGTAATTTTTTTCTAGTGTTTGCAGCCATAGGAACACTTAAACGATGATATCCTCCTTACCTCTCCTTTTTCATGGACAGAAGTAAATATGATGACTCAGTTATCTTCTCCTATGCATAAACGTCTGTCCTGTGCAGAAGTCTTGTTGGGTAGTGTGTCAACTGTTTAGCTGTCCTGTTTAAACCTGTAATGAGTGACATAATTTTCTGTGTATGGTAACACTCTTATTTAATCAATTTATTCATGAAACAGACTGTTGACCCTAAAACAACTGTAAGTCCACCTCTTTGATTTTTCCATTGGATTTAAGAACAAGTGTTTAGAGTGTAGACATATGAAAACCCCCAAATGAAAAAGGCAGTGAACCGTGTAAGGCAAAGTAGGTCCCTCCTGCTTCTGGGCCCCATAGTAGTTATGGCTATTGCTTTGACCTTACTCACAGAGAAAGTGGAGCTTAGTGGTTCTCCGAGGACCCTATATTGCAGCTTTGGCAATTGTTAGGACCCTACTTGGGAGAAGGTGGACCTCAGAGGGCCCCATAGTTACAGTTATGGCTATTGCTATGCTGCTACCTGAGAGAAGGGTGAACTCAGTGGATGTCTGGGGGCCCTATAGGTTGTGTTATGCCTATTACTTTGCTCCTACTGAAGGAGAAGGAGGTGCCCGGTGGATTGCTGAGTTCCTCATAGTTACTGCTATGGCTATTGCTATGTCCCTTCTCGGGAATAAGGTGGAGCTCAGATGATCTCTGGGGGTCTCATTGTATATGCTATGTCCCTAGACTTGGAGAAAGTGGTGCTCAATTGATCTGTGGCGGTCCCATTGTGTATGCTACATCCCTAGTCTGTGAGAAGATGGAGCTCAGTTGATCTCTGGGAGCCTCGTAGTTTATGCTGTGGCTACTGCTATGCCCTAAATCGGGAACAAGGAAGCACTCAGTGGATCTCCAATGGGGAACATATTTGGTGTACTGTGAGGAGCATCATGTTGGCATATCACATTCCCTTTAGAATTTTCACTAAAGTAGCTGGAGGCACCCGATGTGAAAAAATAGCATAACGCCTACAACAAGGGTAGGGAGTACTATATGATCAGATGAAATATGATTCTCCTAACTTTAGGATGCTTTCAGACAAAAAGATTGTCGAAATCTGGATGAAAGGCAAAAACTTTTCATTGTGCACTGGACAACTCGTTTCACGGCAAGAACAGCTTCCCCAGGTCAATAACCGTGCCTCTAAAAAGTGTCAACGTGAGCCCCTGGTGCCTTTGAAAAAAGTTTTAGAATTTTATCTGAAAGCATCCTAAAGGTATTAGACACATATCTCATCTGATCATATAGTGCTCTCTACCCTGTTTTAGGCTTTATGCTACTTTTTTCAAACCAGTCACCTCCAGCTACTTTTAGTGTATCCTTACCACCCCTACCCAAGGGGACTATCTTTAGGAGAAACTTCCAGAGCTATAAATCTTTTTTGGAGCTACAACCACCATACTACACAAGGCCGAGTGGGGATGGTATTACTAACGAGTGGTTGCCTCTTACAGCAACCCAATCCTGTGAGTATATCTACTACGGTTTCTTTACCTGTCCTGGTGACCTAACGTTATTGCGCCAGATTGAACTCCCATTTTCCCTTTGTTTTTTCTCAACAAGCCTACAGTCTTTTGAGTCTTATTCCCCTTTTTAACCTAAGTCCTTATAGCGTATTTTCTCATTTAACATTAAATCTTTTGCAGCTTTCCTGGAATTTTGCAGACATTGGTAATGATTCACTGCCAGTAATTGATTAATTGAGCCAATTTTTCATTATTCACTTATTACTTAGACTCTTGCCAATATAACATGCATTCATTAGCTGTTGTCAGTTAGAAGGTAGGCCTAGGTGGTGTGAGGGAAGCAGGGATGGATTGGATCTTCTCCGTGTGGGAATTGATAAAGGGGAGGCATAGCATGAGCCCAGCTGTCTCTATAGGCTGATGAATTTTATCATGCGTCAAAGACAAAGTTTTAGAAAAATGATTTATGACTAAATGACTCACCAATCACGTGTGTATCCCTCCATCCGCAAACCTATTTAATGAGCAGCAAGGAGGCTTTGATTAAACTTATCTGCGCCTGTCATCGGGATCAATACCATATAAACTAGATTATTGAAACATAAATTTATCATAATTATGATCACCAATAAAACATTAAGGCAAGACATTTTAATTTCAAATCAAATTCACGGTCAAAAAAACTCCTTAACAAGCAGAAAAATGGCAGCTTTTTTTTCATTCTCAGAAATAACCTATTCCATTTTAAAATGAGAACTTTGTCAATTTGATCATGACAGCTTTATTATTTTCAGAAAGGACAGAAATATGGAATGAAGTCAAAGATCCATACATGTATTTACAATGACAGAGGTGGAATGTGCTAATAACTTAAGTATGTATAGAAAAATTGTTCCAATCAATCAACTGTTTTGGGAGGACGTTCTGCCTTTTCAAGGCTGGTCACCCAATATTGTTAAGTATATTGTGTTCCAGCGCCTTGTCCTGGTTCTAGAATGTGATTAATGAGCTTTTCTGTGGATCATAGACCCTGCTTGTCTCACACTAAGAATAGGAGTCAAATTTAAGATCTGTAAATAATGTTAAGAAAGGTAGATATTAAACCGTCTAGGCACACATCATTACTTGTCACTACTGTGCTAAGACGTTTAAAGAGGAACTGTAACCAAGGATTGAACTGCATCCCACTCAATGGGCTTGATTCACGAAGACAAATAGCATGCCTTATCCGAGTGAACACGCCTTATCAGAGATAACATTCCTTATCTGAGTTAACACGCCATATCAGAGATAACACGCCTTATTTAAGTTAACACGCCTTATCAGAGTAGCATAGTGAGGGCTACCAACTTATGCCTGCTAATTGTCAATGACGAGAGTTCCACTCTTCCTCCTGCCCTGAGCCCCTGCAGGTTCGTAGCGTTCACTATGCTACTCTGATAAGGAGTGTTAACTCTGATAAGGCGTGTTATCTCTGATAAGGCGTGTTAACTCGGATAAGGCATGCTATTTGTCTTAGTGAATCAAGACCAATAGCTGAAACCTCTTTCACCATGAGAAATCTTTACCTTTTCTCGAATAGCTGATTAGAGGGTCTGTTATGGCTGATATTGTGGTGAACCCCCCCCCAACACACACACACACAGCATGATGTCAGGACCTAAGTCCTGACAGTTTCATGTCTGTGAGCCTTGTTGCATTGTGGGAAATAACAGCTGTTTTCAACTGCCAAGCAAGCAATATATCCCTGCATGTTTTTCTTTTTAGCCTATCGCATTGTTAGGGGGTGTGGTTATAGATAATGGCAGTTGGTGCTGTATGTTTTTTTCATGTCTGCCAGTAGTAAAGATGATGACGTGAAGGCTTATTGTGATTCAAATAATATGAACAAATTACATGGCAGATATCATTTCTTGATCTCTCCTCAATTTTTTTACTTCTCACTTTGCAATGTATTGATTTGTTTGTTTCCCCTTTTCGCTAAAGTCCCTTTTTAAGCAGAGCTCGGATACAATTTTCAAAAAAAGAGGAAAAAAACTTTTGAAATGTGATAAATAGAGGCTACCTCATTTTCTTGGAAAAAAGATGAAGTCTCATTTTTAGCCATATTAAAGGAAGCAATGGTCATCCAGTGTATGCACAGTGCACTGATCAGTTGCCAAGGATTAAATGAATAGTCACAAAAAATATTGCCATCAGTCTTACGCGCCGGACACACAAATCATTGCAAGTCGGCCCAACCTGATTCCTAATTGATACATTAATACTCACCACTCGAAATATGGAATGGAGACGCCTCACTTTCCTGGAGGCTACCAACACGTCTGTTATGGAGGGGGAAGAAGGGATGATGCACGGCGCTCGAGAGCAGCTTTTGCCAAGTGGGGTGAGGAAATACCATTGTGCTTGGTGGTCGGTTGGGTGAAGTTTTTGCTGGCTTCTTAGGCAATGCCAGGTGGCTTCTGTTCACATGCTAGATTCTTGGCTAAGATGGTCCCTAAAGTGGACCTGAACTCTTGCAAAGGACAGAAGGAAAACCTAGAGAAATGCACCCTGTAAGTATTTAGCCTGTCTAATTCCACCTCATCTGTGGCTAACCACACATGTAATTTGATTTCTCAGCTTTGTCAGCTCAGGAATCTCAGGAGAGCAGCCAAAGATGGATTAAGATGTAATGGGGTCCTAAGCAAGGTAGTAGATTTGTAATACCCTTATAGTCCTTTTAGTAAGCTGAAGTGAAGAGAGGTTAAAGAAGGTGGCAGGTGGGCCCCTTGACACCTACTAGACCCCAAGCACCTGCCGCCTAGGTTGGCTGGTGGATGATCCTGATCTGAGAACAGCTAATTTGTAAACACAGGATGTAAACCTTATGTCTGCTTTCATGAGAGCAGGAAGTAGACACACTGCAGATTTATTGCATGATTTGTATCAGCTGTAACAAAGAAATTATTTTCTTTAAAGGTTATTATGCTGTTGCTTATCTTTTAAAACAGAGAGGAACCTTAATGAAAATAATGTAATAAAAAAATGCTTCATTTTTACAATAATTATGTATAAATGATTCTCAGTGTTTGCTCATTGTAAAACATTTTAAATCCCTGATTTACATTCTGACATTTATTACATAGTGACATTTTTACTGCTGGCAGGTGATGTAGCTGCTGTTTGCTGTTTTGGCAGTTGGAAACAGCTGTAAACAGCTATTTCCCACAATGCAGCAAGGATTACAGACAGGAAACTGCCAGGAGTACCATGGTCCTCAGAGTTTCCTGTGGGAGGGGTTTCACCACAATATCAGACATACAGAGCACCCTCATGATCCGTTTGTGAAAAGGAATAGATTTCTCATGTAAAAGGGGGTATCAGCTACTGATTGGGATAAAGTTCAATTCTTGCTCGCAGTTTCTCTTTAAAGTCTGCCTTGGCCAAGTCTAATCTGGTGTGTGTATCTAGCTTAACACACTGGCACTTAAAGCAAACATTTTTAAGTGACACTTTCTGCATCTTGGAGTAACAGACACACTTAAGGTGGACATACACTCGTTAGATTAGCAGCAGTTAGATCATCAGATAGATTTTCTGATCTATCTAGGAACAGATTTCCAATAGATTTCAGTATGAAATCTATTGAAAATTGATCTGATGGCATTTTTTGCCATCAGATTTCCATTAGGTCCAATGCAAATTGATAAGCAATCTCAACAGATTGACCTAGACTTTCCAGCATGTCAGATCGATTGGAATCGATCGAAATCGGCCGCAAATCGATCAGGAAATTGATTTGCGATCGATCGATTTCGATCGTTTGGCTGCTAATCGGCTGAATGTATGGGCCCCTTTAAGCTAGGATCACACATATCGATTTTTACAGCTGATTCAATTTGATCACATTTTCTGGACATCTATTCTCCCCAACATAGCCAATCAGTTCACTTTTGATTAATTTTGGGCAGTGAATCTACTGAAAGTACAATTGGATATGTTGGAAAATGTCAGTGCAAGTGGATGGAGGAAGATCGGACAGAGGATCAATGACTGCATAGCATAGAGCAGTACACATAGTGGCGTAGCTAAGAGCTATGGACCCTGGTGCAAGTTTTACAGGCCCCCTCCCCCAAGCACTCTATACATAATTGATACGGCGCACCAAAACCTGCCAAGGATTTCCAGTGTCAGAGGTACAAGAAGGATTGGAAACAGTTTGTTAATGATCACTACCATTTAAGCATCTATAGAAGTGATTATTACCAGCACAGGGCCAATGGAGAGCTAATATTGTGTTTGAGTGATGGCTCCTCGGGACTCCTCTGACCCAAGGGCCCCGATGCAGTCGCTACCTCTGCAACCCCTATTGCTACGCCACTGAGTACACACTTGCAGTTCTACTGGAAGCGTGGCTGGAGTGCCGTGTCCTTTTCATCTAATACAGGCGCTCCCAGTGTTTCTCCGAACAGACACTGTTATATTCACCAGGGATGCTCGGGTAGTACTTTTTAAAACCCTCCCAGATTCGGGTACCCATCTGGATCCGACCTTGCGGGTATCCGAGTGAATTCGGATATCCGACCAAATTACCCGTGGGTCCCCGACCTATTCGGGTACCCGGATAGAAAAACCGGAAGTGCCCTTTAAATAGCTTTAAAAATGTTTTTTTAGGGTAAATGATGCATGTAGCATCATGTTTTTTTTTTAAGGGAAACACTAATTTATTATTTTGTTAACATAAATTAAAAAAAAAAAGAAAAAGGGCCTGTAAATTATTAACATCAGGATAGGTTCCAGACAGCGTTCGACGGTCGTGCAGCCCACATTGTGTCCAAAGTCCAACCGCACAACTGGGACATGACAGTTTTCAGCCCATACACCTCCAAAAAATGACACCGCAATTGTGTTTTGGGTTGAATATAGGTGGTGGTATCAGCAGCAGTGGCCTGTGGCACCGTGGCGGTGGGAGCCAGCGCCAGCTTGCTTCAGCCTCTTGAACTCCTCATGCTCATCCCTCCTCAAAACCCAGAACATCCTCCTCAAACTCCTTGCGGTTAACAGCCCTGAGTTCAATCATGGCACCTGGCGCGAAAAGCTCGCTGACTAAGGGTAGGCTGCCCACTGGGGTCGACACTGACACGGCAGCCTTTCTGAGGGTGGACGTAATGTTGCTCCCTGTTCTCTTGCCCTTGCTGCCCCTCCCCCGGCTGCCGGTGCCAGCAGACATAGTACAACTTATACGTGATGATGTCACCAGATGATGTGGGGTACTTTTACTTTAATAAAATCGGGGTTGGACTTTAAATGAAATCAGCACGGAGTGGCAGACTGCAGAGTAGAGGACAGACACTATCTGTCTAATGGTGGGTACACACTGTGCGTTCCCGCACTCGATTTCCCACTCGATTCCCGTCGACTCAATTATTTCCGACATGTCCAATTTGCGTTTCGATGGATCGTTAGGTCGATTTGGCATACTTTACATGCAAATCGACCTAACGATCCATCAAAACGCAAATCGGACATGTCGGAAACAATCGAGTCGACGGGAATCGAGCGGGAAATCGAGTGCGGGAACGCACCGTGTGTACCCACCATAACAACTAACTGCAGTACTAACTACAATACAATAACACAGTAATCCTCCTATTCCCTATACTGTCCTGCTGGCCTGCACAGCAGACACAGACAGGACCTAACTGAGTGAATGAAATCAAACAATTACAAGCTAGCTAGCTAAAAAAAAACAATAGAACAATAGTGTAGTGAAGGTGTTTAGCACTCAAAGCTTTAGGTTTATCACTGTATATACAGCACTTGCTAAGCCAACAGCACTGGAGCAAGTCTGTCAGTGAGCAGCCAGCCAGCCACACAAGCAAGGACGATCTGTCTCATCATGCCAGCCCTCCTTACTATACAGGGGGGCCAGCCAGGGTTCCCTTCTGTGATTGGGTGCCAGGGCTTAGGCTGGGAGGCCTCTGATTGGCTCAATGAGGTCAGGTAGGGCTGGCCAGGGTTCCCCTCTGTGATTGGTTGCTAGGGCTTCTGCTGGGAGCCCTCTGATTGGCTCAATGAGGTCAGGTAGGGCTGGCCAGGGTTCCCCTCTGTGATTGGTTGCTAGGGCTTCTGCTGGGAGCCCTCTGATTGGCTCAATGACATCATCTCCTTACTTTCACTACCTGGATATCCGCGGTACCCGGGTTATGCGGCCAGATACCCGCAGATAGCTATCCGGATCTGGGCCCAGGTATCCGGATGCGGATCCGACCCGGATAGCGGAAAAATGGTCGGATACCCGGGTTACCGAGCATCCCTGATATTCACCTGAAGAAGCAGGAAAGGCCCATGTAATGTGTCCTTATCTGTGTCAAATAAATATATTTTTATAATCCAATCCTCATCTGAGGTAAGACCGCTTATTGTTTCAAACAGCGTAAAAGAGCCATATATTGTACAAAAAACAGCAAAAGTGAAACCCTTTCACATCTGGGAAAGCTTTTAGGCCCCATTCATAGTGGGGTATTGCAGTGCAGCTGTACGGAGGCTTCTTCATGCAGAAAACTGCACTGCAATAGTACGTTTATGTGACATCCAGAATGCATCTGATGCTATGCGACCCAGCGGACTACAGTATCCCAACGCAGTGTATGCAGAGAGTTACCACATAACGCGCGCATTAACAATGGCAGTGAATCACAGTGGCGTTCCTACCATGGGGCGGCAGGGGGCGCCCCGCTCCGGGTGTCGGGTGCCCCAGGGGGTGTCATGAAGGCCTCCCACAGTGGGGGAAGCAACACAGAATGGAGGGGTGGTGGGGAAAGCGGCGGGGAGGAGGGACGGACCCCCCACCTCCCTCACCTGGGTCCCCTCCTTCTTGCGCTTCCCCCTCCTAATTAGTAGCAGCTTTAGATATGCGGCAGGAGCGGGCGGAGAGGACTTACTCACCTGCGTTCCTGGCGATGGCGCATAGCGTCATCGTCACGTGACGCTGCTCTCCGCCTTCTCCACCGCCCACTGTGCTTCCTGATTAGCGGAAGCGCAGTGAGTGACAGAGAAGTCGGAGATCAGCGTCACGTGAGGATGACGTGTGCACCATCTCCAGGAAGCAGGTAAGTCCTCCCCACCCGCTCCTGCCCGCTTATCTAAAGCTGCTGCTGATTAGGAGGGGGGAAGCGCAAGAAGGAGGGGGCCCAGGTGAGGGGTCTGGCCCCCCTCCCTGCCACCCCTCCTTCCAACTATACTACTGGGGCAACTATACTAGCTATACTGGGGGCAATTATACTAGCTTTACTGGGGCAACTATACTGGGGGCATCAATACTAGCTATACTCGGGGCAACTATACTAGCTATACTGGGGGCAACTATACTAGCTATACTGGGGCAACTATACTGGGGGCATCTATACTGGGGGCAACTATACTACTGGGGCACCTATACTAGCTATTCTGGGGGCACCTATACTAGCTATTCTGGGGGCAACTATACTAGCTATTCTGGGGACAACTATACTAGCTATACTGGGGGCAACTATACTAGCTTTACCGGGGAAACTATACTGGGGGCAAGTGTACTAGCTATACTGGGGGCAAGTGTACTAGCTATACTGGGGGCAAGTGTACTAGCTACACTGGGGCAACTACACTAGCTAATACCTTAAATTACAGTTAGCTCCGTCCTCATCTGGTCATGACCACGCCCATGTTTCGCAGATTGTGGCCACGCCCATTTTTCCGGGGTGTGTGTGTGTGTGTGTGTGTGTGTGTGTGTCTTTTAATACCCTAATACCCAGCACCGGGTGCCAAAAGCCCTAGGTACGTCACTGGTGAATCGTACTTTTTATTGACAGTATGCTTCACTGTATGCGACACAATAGTTGCGTTAGCATGCGGTGCAACTTTTTTATTCCATTGCATTGTGTTCCTGTTTGTAGAGGGAACACACCTCATCACCCACTGTAAACTTAAGCCAAAGAAGATTATGAATAGGGCTGGTTAATGAGCTGCTGCGCTTGATTAGTCCAGTAGTAAGCTGCACTAAGCTGTATAATCAGTAATAAATTGCCTAATCAGTAGAAAGCTGCACAACGCTGCCTAATCAGTAGTAAGCTGCCTAATCAGTAGTAAGCTGCCTAATCAGTAGTAAGCTGCATAAAGCTGTCTAATCAGTAGTAAGCTGCCTAATCAGTAGTAAGCTGCATAAAGCTGCCTACTCAGTAGTAAGCTGCATAATCAGAAAGCTGCATAAGCAGTAGTGAGCTGCAGAAAGCTGCATAAGCAGGTGTGAGCTGCAGAAAGCTGCATAAGCAGTAGTGAGCTGCAGAAAGCTGCATAAGCAGTAGTGAGCTGCAGAAAGCTGCATAAGCAGTAGTGAGCTGCAGAAAGCTGCATTAGCTGCAGAAAGCTTCATAAGCAGGTGTAAGCTGCAGAAAGCTGCATAAGCAGATGTGAGCTGCAGAAAGCTGCATAATCAGTAGTAAGCTGCATAAGCAGGTGTGAGCTGCAGAAAGCTGCATAAGCAGTAGTGAGCTGCAGAAAGCTGCATAATTAGTAGTGAGTTGCAGAAAGCGGCATAATCAGTGGTAAGCTGTATAATCAGTAGTAAGGGCCTATTTCTACTGGGCAGCATTTTTTTTGGCCACACACAATTTGAATGCAGTTAATTGATTTAAATGAGCTGTGATTCCGCATCTGAAATGACTCCATGGAAATAGGCCCTAAGCTGCATAATCACTAGTAGTAAGCTGCAGAAAGCTGCATTATCAGCAGGGGCGTAACTAGATTTAATAGCCCCCCCCCTGCAAAAATGATCCATGGGTCCCCCTTGGCCCCCAAACCCCATGCAGGTCACAGGATTGGGAGCTGGAGAATGGCAGCAGAGAGTGTTCTGCTGTGAAGAAGCCTCTGGAAGCAGGAAAAAATTGCACACACTCCTGCACACGGTTTCCATGAGTGAATGGGGAGGTTTCTTTGCTTATTGGTTGCACTTGTGGATGGGGAGGGGGAAGTGGAGGTGCCTCCAAAGCCTCTGGGTCCCCTTACGATTGCAGGGGTCACAGGGGTAATTTCTACGCCAATGATTATCAGCAGGGGGTAGCTAGAAATCACCTGGCCCTCCTGCACAAATCTGAGCGGGAGGAGGGGACGCAGAATGAGGGGATAGCTTTGCTCATCGGTGGGGAAGGGGGACCCCCCTCACCTTGGGCTCTCCTCTCAGAGCTCCCACTCCAGCATCTATCACTGGCGGGGGCAGCATGCAGGACACATACCTCCATCCACCGCCGGAGGTTCCGATCTCTAAAGCTGGGAATACACGGGTAATTTTTTCCACTTGATCGATTTTGCCACTTGATTCTCCACTCGATTCTCTTATCTTCCACTCATTTTTGTTATCTTTTTCCATTCGCCTCTATCAGGAATCGAGCGGCAAAACGATCAAACGGGAGATCGAACGTGTCGGAAATTATCTATCTAACCATATATCTGCCGCAAAAACGACGTGTGTATTCCCAGCATAAGGGTTTCATACTACTTCCTGTTTAAACAGGAAGTAGTGTAAATGCCCTTAGAGATCAGAAACCTCCGGCAGTAGATGGAGGTAAGTGTCCTGCCTGCTGCCAATGATAGATGCAAGAGGGGAGCGCTGAGAGGAGAGCCTGAGGTGAGGGAGAGGGGGGACTGTCCCCCCTCTTCGCCAGTATAGGTAGCCACACTCTCTCTCTCTCCTCGTGCTGTGACCCCTTCTGCCCCCCCCCCCCAAATGGCCCTGAGCAAGCACCAGAGGCCCCCCTTCCCCGTGGGTGCAGGGACTGCATCCCCTGTTGTTACGCCCCTGTGCCCCTGATTATCAGTAGTAAGCTGCAGAAAGCTGCCTGATCAGAATCCTTGATTCAGCATCTAATGTATTTTTGCACAAGGTTTCCTCAAGTTTTCCGTGCATTCAGTGGCTTAGCAATAGAGAATGCAGAGGTTACAACTGCATTAGGGCCTTTGGACCAGTGGAGCCCACTAGTGTCCATCGCTCCCTCAGTATTAGCTCTTCAATAGTGCTATGCTGGTAATGATCACTTCTATATATGGCTTGAATAGTGGTAATAACTGTTTCCCTCCTCTGCTTATACCTCCCATACTGTGGATGTCCTCAGCTGGTTTTGTTGCGCCATATGAATGGTTATGTATAGAATGCTTGGGGGGGGGGGGGGGGGGCTCAGTGTAAAATTTGCACTGGGGTCCAAAGCCCCTTAGCTACGCCACTGCATGCATTGGTTGTGATAAATGTGCCCCACTACATCTGATCATCACTAGCTCAGCATTGTCAATGTGGAGATGATTTGTGCACATTCCCCACATAGTATCATACAAAACATGTTGTTTTAGTTTACTGTAATCCTTATCTCTCTCTCCTTTCTGTTTATATTTCCTGTCTCCTCACAAATGACTATTTGTTATTGTATCTGTAACGTTTGCAGAGTCGTTTTCGCGGTCAGCACACAAGATGCGCACTGACACAACGAAAACCCTCCACAAGCGTATAATTAGGTGAACCCAGGCTAGGTGCAATGCACCAGCAGAGGGCAATTCCCACCGGCAGATAGCGCTGTGGAGTGCAGACGAGCACAGCCTCTGCACAGCCACAAATGCCAGATGGGAATTGTACAGATCTAAGACAATGCGGGGCTGGACAGCCCTTAAAGAGAACCTGTACTGAGTAAAATTATTTAAAATAAACACATGAGGTAACTTCAAATGAACATTACATAGTTACCTTGCCATCAGTTCCTCTCAGAAGCTCACCATTTTCTTCTGACAATAATCCTTTCCAGTTCTGACTACATTTTGTCAGAACTGAAATATATCAGTTGCTGTCAGTTATATATCAGTTGCTGTGAGTTACAGCTGAGAGGAGAACTGATGTGTCCATGTTTCCCCATGGCTCAAGTGGGCGATGTTACAGTTTAACAGTGTGCTGATCAGGAATCTGTTATGGGGTAATAGCCATTTTTAAAATGGAGGATGGAGAATTCCATTGATCACAGTGGACAAACAGGATGCAGGAGAGGAAAAATAGATTGAGGAGTAGACTACACAGGAGGCAAGTATGACTTGTGTATGCTTATTTTGACTTTTAATGTTCAGTTCAGGTTTTCTTTAAAGAGAAAGAGCACAGATACAGGATGAATGTGTGTTCACCAATCTAGTCGCGACCCTGCGACGGTGAACACACATCAGCAGAAACAAAAGCAAGAACGCGATTGCAAGAAAGGCGATCGCCAGAAGTGACACAAGACAGATCAGAACAGAACACGAGAGGAGCAAAGGCACAGCAAACAACAATGAGAAAACAACAAACGCTAACTAAACGCAAACACTGCACTCATTCGCAACAGCGAACGCATTTACAGCACGATCTCCGCACGTTAAGCGCAACAGAGACAAGCACGCCTAACTAACCACCGACAGACAAACACGAAACAGAGGACTTGAGCGCTTGCTTAACGGTTACCTCACCGAGCCTACAGCAAGCGTTCGTATCAGACAAAACAGACAAACGGAAAACAGAAATAAGAAAGGAGAGATCCACTGCACTTTCCGTCAGAGTGAGTGCGATCTGGGTTCAGGAGCAAGAAAGGGAAGATCCACTGCTCTTTCCGCCAAAGCGAGTGCGATCCAGGTACAGAAACAAGATTGCAGATCAGAAGGATCCACAGCCGCTACCGCTAGGGGCTAGTGCGATCCAAGCAAGACAGGCAGATGAGATAGCTGGTAGCAACCGCTGCTCCAGCTATACTCCAAGAAAGCAGATCAGAAGGATCCACAGCCGCTACTGCTAGAGGCTAGTGCGATCCAAGCAAGACAGACAGATGAGATAGCTGGTAGCAACCGCTGCTCCAGCTATACTCCAAGAAAGCAGATCAGAAGGATCCACAGCCGCTACCGCTAGAGGCTAGTGCGATCCAAGCAAGACAGATGAACAGAAGGGGCTACCAGTAGCAACCGCTGCTCTGGTTAGCACCCCCAGACAGAACGATTTCCTGACAACCACCGTAGGCGACAGGACAATCGCAACAGAGAAGCAATACAGACAAAACAGATAACAATCTAACTGCACTAGGGAAACTGCCTAGTGCAGTCCCAAGAATTACTCTAAGATAACTTTGACAAGAAATAGCATGGCTGACACTCTAGGAGTGTTTCAACAAACCCTGAAGGGATGACCAGCAAAGGACTCTGGGAAAACATTGCTTTTTATACTGCCAGCCTACAAAGGAGGCAGCTAGATGATTTGCATAACCAATGTATGCAAATTCCTCAGCAGCAGAGCAGATCTGGAACTTGCAAAGAAAAGACAGGTCTCTCTTCCAGAGACCTGCCGCCCACAGACTAGATGAATGGTCAAACAGCTGTCTGCCTGTGCAGTCAGCTGAGCGGATCATTACAGTATCACTTTTACTGTGGTCTTTTTAGCATGCTTCTACAGAGACTATTCTCGTGGCATTTAAAGCCCAGATCCAATTCATACCCCCCCCCCCCCAACTCCTCAATTGCAGAACAAAATTAACCTAATAACCTACATACAGGTCACATGATCCGCCACCTCCTTAAACCACTTAAGGACTACAGGCTTTACCCCCCCCCCACCCAGTGACCAGGCTATTTTTCACAAATTAGGTCACTGCAGCTTTAAGGGCTCGCTGCAGGGCCATACAACTCAGCACACAAGTGATTTCCCCCCCTTTCCTGCCCACCAACAGAGCTTTATGTTGGGGTCTGATCCCCAGTGGCATGTTTGTTTATTTTTTTATTTTTTTATCATTATATTTTAAATACATTTTACCTTTTTTTTCCATATTTATTTTACCAGCCCTCCCTCCCCAGCCAGCCAATCACTGTGATCAGCTGTCATAGGCATCAGCCTATCACAGCCGATCGCTACTGTGGGTCCCAGGGGAACAGACATGTCACACCGCTGTCCCCTGTACACCGCTACCATAGATCGCAGCACTGTAAATGGCAGTTTCGCCGTCTAACAGTCTCCTAGTGGCGATTGCCCGTGGGAGACTGTTGACGGAGCAAAGCTCCATCATTCAAGCGGAGATGCGCATGCATCATGCGTGCGCAATGTGCTGCAAAACACGCCCCCAGGACAGTGCACCGATTGGCGTTAGGCGGTCCTGGGGCTGCCGCCGAGTCCACGCAGATTGGCTTGGAGTGGTCGTCAAAAGTTTAAACAAATTGAATCCTTGCATCAGTGCTGGATCACACTGTCCCAGTCCCACACTCCCCCCGGAGTGTTCATAAAAAGGCTGAATAACAGCAATGAAAAATAGTTTTTTTTACAGACTGGTCAATGAGATATACACATATATTTTACAAATATGATTAGCAGGGTAAATGCTTGATCATTCAGTGATAAAGTAGAGAGAAACTAGACTGGAACTCGTGATGAGACTGTAGAGCTGTATCTTTAGTGCTGGCCACAAAGAGTTCATCTCTCAGGGTTAGCTCTCTGCTCAGATGGAAAGAATGGCTCCTCCCTGACTACTTCCTGTAAAGGGTGATGAAATAGGGGGAGGAGTTTGGACAACTCGCTTCACATAAGAAGCATCTGACATTGGCATAGGAAGTCTGTGTTGTAAACCCAGCTGATCAGATAATAAAGCAAACATTTTTATGAGCAAAGAACAATACTTTTTGCATTACAAATGATGTCCTGAACTAGGGGGTAAGAGAAAGAAAACCAAGGCAAACACTAGTCAAAAAGCATTTGATGAATGAGATCAACAATTGCAGCTACCTCAGTATACATTAGGTCTGCTTTAACTTCCCATTCCAACTAGTGAGTAGCATACAAAACTGTTAGACTGGATAAAAAGGCTGGCTTTCCATGCCAGAATCCTGGTAATAAAATGCGCTGTGGACAGTTGCTGACATAGCTACCAGGCCAAGGCACCTTCCCAACTCCTGCCACGTGTGGTAATGAATGTGAGTCAGATTAGTGATGCATGACCGGATCTCATTTACTGAGAAAACTGAGAAGTGCAATAGACACATGTACAATAATTACTTTTCTATACATCTAGTCTCTTCAGTCCACGGATAGGGAGGTCAATATCATTATAAAGGTAGGAACTTCACTGCAGCCTGCACAGATGCTCCTTAGTAGATTTTAGTTTGTTTTTCCCTTTACTGTGGTGGAGATATATTGTTATCGCTCATTGATTTTGGATAGAAAACTTTATCATTGTCTTGCTAATTAACCAAGAGGCTGAGCTGCCTTATTTGTCTTGGGATTGTTCTTGAGCCCTGACAACACTTCAATGAAAATTTATTGTACAGAGTTACTTAGCAGGACATGAGTTTACCGGTTGGTTTATCCTACTCCTTACTTGGTTGTTGGCAGTAGATGACAGTCAGACATTCCCACAAACAATGTTACTGCTAAATGATCCTGTTTTTTAGTCTCCAACAGTATGCAGGTCTCTGCAAAAAGCCAGGCACCATCAATCTCATTTTCAAGAGAAGAAGGACTGCTAAATGGCCTGTTCTTGATATTACCCCGAGGCAATGGCTCAACGCTAAACTATTATTATATTTGTGCTTTTATGAAGCAACAACATCTTTTGGTGTGCTTTACTGAGTACATAGTCATGTCATGTCACTAACTTCCCCTTGGAGGAGCTCACAATCTGACCTCTACCGTAGTCTAGTGTTTCTATCATATTCCAAGACATCTTTTTGGGTGCGAGGGCAGAGCGCCCGGAGGAAACCCATACATACACAAAATACAAGCTCTGGGAAGAAAGGGAAATGTCCAAGATTCAAACCTGGGACTCTATTACTGCAAGCCAAGAGTTTTATTTTCTATGTAAGTGCTTGATAGTAGCAACAGCCTAGCCTTCCCGGACAAACACCCCCCTTACAATAAAACACTGGACACCATAGCTGGATTTAATAGGCCAAAGCAGCCCGTTTATTTAACCAACATATTCAAGAACACAAAACTTCAGAGAGCTGAGGTAAGGGTCCGAGATTCTCTTTTAGTTGAAAACCAGGATAACTGGCAAGCAGCCTGTAACCGGTCCCCGCCGCAGTCACCGGCTCAGGGACAGCTGCATGCCTACTGAGTAACTCTCACTTGCTGAGACCATAACGGGGTGATTCGCACCTGAGGCAAATCCCCCCACAAATCACGCAATCTTCGGAGCCCTTACCCCTCCACCACGAACCGGCGTGACCCCTCACGCCAGAGAGGCCCACACCCTCAAAGCTTTCTGAATGCCCTCCTCTATACCTAGTGCCCATAAATCTGACCCAATCTCATTCAAGTGAACCCCATCACCGCTATGAATTAGATGAAGATTAGTTTCAAGCTCTACATGCCTGATCGCCACCCCCCCCGTTATGAACCACAAATCTCGCCACCTCCTTATTTAGCTTGACCCTTGCCTTGTTAACTCTGCTCACTGACCTCGCCAATCTCCAAGTAGCTCTGGCTACTACATCTGACCATACCACTACTGTGGACGGAAATTCCCTCTTGATTCTTAAAAAAATCAAACTTGATGTCCCAATTATGGCTCTGGTGGATTTAGATGCCATATCGTTGCCCCCTACGTGCAGGACCAGCACATCTGGGGCCCTACCCCAATCGGCATGTCTGCGGATCTCAGGCAAGACACGCGCCCAAAGCATACCTGGGAAACCCAGCCAACGGATACGGACCTCGTGTCGAGGGAAACCAAGTTGCCACCCCTCGGGTGGACCGCCGCTCTTCTTGCACCCCGAGCAACGTAGGAGTGCCCGAATATCCAAACAAGTGCTGGGTTTCCTGCAAAACACAAAACGTAAAAGAAAAACAAACATAACAAAGCTGAAAACGCACACCGTTATCAGCTGCTTTACATCAAATGCAGTCTAACATAAGATCTATATCTCATAGAATCCCATCTGCCTATTCTCTTGACTGCCTCCTCACCTAGTCCCCAACGTGACGCCTCGGTCGCCGCACCTATACGGAAGGAGTGAGAGGCAAACTCGCCGGGGGAGAAGCCCGCGCTCTGAAGACACTTGCGAAATATAGCCGAAAACTGAAAGCGAGTTAAAGGCGAACCGTCCTTGTGCGCTAGAAAAACTGGCGCTGAATCCGGCCTGGACGAAAACAAACGCAAAACGTTCTCCCGTGGGCAGAGCAAGCCCCCTATCTGAAACAGCGTAATAACTTTTCCTTTACCCAGACGGTCCGTCTTTGACTTCCGCAGTAATATGGACACCGATCCCTCCTGAACCGACACATCTTCAGCGAGGATGCCTCCCACTACCGCTTTTGACCTGCTCACCAGCTCTCCCACCCTAAACGCACCAAAAAATGCCAAAACAAATGCCGTGCTGAAAAGAATCACTTCACTCTGATCCGAGCATATACCTTGCAAGGCCAGCACTACTGTATTCAAAACCTCAAAAGTAACCGGGCGTCTGGAATCCCTACTTGTGGAACCCATCCTGAAACCCTTCATCGCCCGCGCTACCTTAAAATCCTTAGACACATCCTTCTGACCCCTAAGTTTGAACAGAAAAGCCAATGCCGCTAACTTCTTAGACATGGCCGCAGCTGACGTGCCCTCCGCAAAGTTTTTTCCCACAAAATACAGGAGCAGGCACGCCGGAACTTCATCAGTTGAGCAGTCCCCGACCTGAGCCGTCAAAGCGTCCCACGCTTTCCACACATGCGCGTACGCTGCCCATGACGACTCCGACAGAGACCTCCTAATCAGCTGAGATATCTCCCGAAAGGAATCGTCCACATCCTCTCTGGACAGGGAACCCCCACCTCTTCCGCTGTAGGCGCCGCTGCCCGGAACTTGTCCCACTGGAAGCGAGAGAGGGCATCAGCAATAATGTTGTAGACCCCCAGCAAATGCACCGCAAAGATGCAAATATTCCATCTCAAACACAACAAAACCAACTGTCTCATTACTCTAATTACGGGTGGCGAGGAAGCTGAAAGCTTGTTCACAGCCAATACCACGCCCAGATTGTCACATTTAAAGCAAATGCGTTTATTCGCCAAACGCTGCCCCCACCGATCCACTGCCACGACTATCGGGGATAATTCCAATAACACCAAGTTTTTTGTAAATCCTGCCTCCACCCACGACAAATCCCATGGGGCAGCGCACCACTCACCTGCCATGAAAGCTCCAAAACCATGAGCACCAGACGCATCTGTAAATAATTCCATGTCGAAATTACTCACCTCCTCCTCCATCCAGAGAGGACCTACCGTTAAAATCCTGCAAAAAGGTTAGCCACACTTTTAAGTCCTCCTTCATATCTGCTGTCAACCGAATCCTGTGATGAGGAGAGGAAATGCCAGCCGTGGCGCTCGACAGGCGCCTGCAGAAAATACGGCACATAGGCATAATCCTACAAGCAAAGTTCAGTTTGCCCAGCAAAGATTGCAGGCTCCTCAAAGTAAGCTTTCGCTTCCTCACTGCCTCCTGAATGGTGAATTGTAGGTCCCTAACCTTGTCAAGTGGTAGATTACACTCCATGGCCACTGTGTCAATCTGCACACCCAGAAACTTCAATACAGTGGTGGGACCCTCCGTCTTGGCTATCGCCAAAGGAATACCAAAATCATCACAAATTTGGTACATCACGGCTAAGGCGGAGGAACAATCTGCTGAACCCGCCGCACCCATAAACAAGAAATCATCCAAGTAATGTATTACGGATCTTACCCCTGAAACTACCCGAACAACCCACTCGACAAAACAGCCGAATTTCTCAAAAAAGGAACAAGAAATCGCGCAACCCATGGGAAGACAAAGGTCAACAAAGTATTTTTTTTCCCAGACAATGCCCAGCAACCGAAAACTGGAAGGATGCACTGGCAGCAATCTGAAAGCAGACTCAATGTCTGTTTTGGCTAACAGGGAACCCTGACCCAACTTCTTCACCCAACGGAGTGCTACATCAAATGATGTGTATTCAACCGATGTGACCTGCTCAGCCAGGCCATCATTAACCGATGACCCTCTCGGATAAAACAGGTGATGTATCAAGCGATATGCGCCCGGCTCCTTTTTTGGGACCACCCCCAACGGGGAAATTATCAAACCTGCCAGCGGGCAACTATCAAATGGCCCTGCTACCTGACCAGCCGCAATCTCCCTATTCAGTTTCATGGCCACCACTCCCGGCAAATCATTTGCCGATCGCAAATTCTTATGGAACCCCTCGCCCCGTGAAGCACATTGGCTGGGAATGACAAAACCCACTGTAAACCCCGTCCGCAAGAATACCGCATCTTCCGTATTAGGGTATTTACAAAGGAACGGCTCCATCCTTAGAACTCTCACCGGCGTCTTCCCTCTTGCTTCCAGCATCTGACACCCTGCCTTTTTTCTGCTTATAACATCTGGACGCGGGGTGTGATCCGCCGCACCCAGAACACTCGGGCTTGAAACGGCACGAGGAACCAAACCTGCATGTGCCATCGTTAAATTGCCAGCACAACCCCTTGGTCCTATTTCCCGGTTTCCCGGAGGGACCTGTACTGTCCTGTCCACGAAAGGACTGCGGCCCGGTGGATGGAATCATCAAGCTCATCCACAATTCAATATCTTTGTGGTTCCAGCACACTGACGGCCGAACCGCCTTTCTCTGCCTGAATGCTTCATCGTACTTAAGCCAAGCATCACCGCCATACCTCCTGTATGCCTCGCCGATGGCATTCTGGTAACAAAAAAGCGCCGAGCAACACTCGGGGTTCTTTTCCCCAATTACACATGCCAAAATTTCAAAAGCTTGCAACCAATTCTGAAACGTGCGTGGTATCAATCGATACCGACGCCGCTCCTCCTCCTCTTTTTTGGATTCAGTCGATTTCACCTTATCCAAATTAAACTTGGCCAAGTGAAGTAGAGAAAAAAATCTCCACAAACTCACCCTTCCAAATGCGCTCACGCACCTCGGCCTTCAGGTGAACCCCTAGCGGCCCTCTAAGGCACACGTACATCTCTCTGACTTTGCCGCATCAGCTAACCTGATCACCTCAGAGTCTCCCGACTTCGCACCCTCCCCCGAAGACTCGCTAGTCTGCACCGCTACTTCAGTGCTACCCGACACCACCGAGGGCAATGCCGACTGAGCTGATACCTGCTGGACACCCGTACCTGCAATTACTGCCCCCGGTGCAACTGCCAAACCTGCCTGCGGCACCACTGCTTTTTTGACCCCACCTAACTGTTGCAACCCCGCCTGGGGAGCCCCCCATAGGGGGACCTGTGCTTGCTGACCCGCCCAGACTCCTACTGGTGAACCGAGAGCTGCTGGAGTACCTACCAGCAAGTTTCTCATGCCAGCCATAAATGACTCTAGCGCAGGGAGAATGTGTGCCTGTGTTGCTAACACCCCCCCCCCCTAAATGCAACGATCCCCCTTGCACGCCAGACCCCACATCACATGATCTATTGGCAAACTGATTAATGATGGTGGCCTCACCTGGTGGCGCAGGGGTGACAACCTGCCCGATCGCTGCTCCGGATCCTGAAGTGTCGCCTCCAACTCTCCTGTCTGGCGCCATGCCACTGGGCCCTGCGACTGACCCGCCTTGCTGTATTCCTAGTGCCGCCTGCACCACACTCCGCATGCCCCTGGTGTCAGCCTCACTCCCCGCGGTGGATGCCGCATCTCCCGCTCTCCTACCGCTGCTGGTGGAGGCCTCCTCACCATCTCCCCTGCTTCTGCCGGCGGATGCCACATCCCCGTCTCTCCCGCTGCTGCTGGTGGATGACATGCTGCCCTGGGAAGCTGAATGGGCCACCGCTGCACTCTGTGAAGAGGCGGTGCCCGCACGACTGGAGCCGCTGTTCTCCTTCTTCTTCTTAGAGGCGCGTGAGGCCTGCTGCTTAGCGGCCGCCGCCCCCGTCTTGTCCGCCGCCTGGCCCCTCTTGCTTCCGCCCGCCAAGCTGTTCCTGGCGCTCCTTCCCGCTGACCCACCTGCCGCCGATTGCCTCTTGGCAGGGGGTGCCTGTTGATCCCGGACGGGGCTCCCGCTCCTCCTTTGCGACCTCGTGGTCGGCTTCGGGCTAAGCCTATCCGGCGGTCTGGATGTCCTCCTCCCTAGCTCCTGCTGCTGGTTGCTGGACCCCGCATCCATGACCGCCAACTGGATGTTGATCCACCCTGGACCCCTGGACGCTGCCTCCGCTGGGATCCGATCAACCAGGGCCTCAATGTCGGACATTTTCACCAGGCGAGTAAGGTCTGTCAGCTTCTTCTCCTAACGTCCGACTGGCTGTCTCCGCCCCCCCCTCCGCCTCCTTCAAAATCCCCCAGCTCCTCTTGACTCCTCCTTTCCTCACACACTCTTCCCACGCTTAACCCCTTCCTTCCCAGGCAGGCTACACTATCATGTGCAGGCCTTCCTGACTGCGCTACGCTACGCTTCCCAGGCCTCTTCTATCCACTACTTAACAATGCTGTTCCAAGGGGTGACAATCACAAAAGATAGGCAGAGAAAAGGGCCTTGCTCTTATGAGCTTAGAGTTGGAGAAATGGGGGAGCATTAGCTATAGTTTGATTTACCAAGTGTGGTGAAAAGTGTAGAGCGCTCTGTGGGACATAACTGATTGAGCAAAGTTAATTTGGACTTTTTAAAAGGTGTCTGCTAGAGAACTTGGAACTCTCACTTGGGCAAAATAATATTACAATTTTCAGAAAAGTTTACTATTTACTATGTGTAATTCAATTAGGTACATGCCCCCAAACAACAGCCTATCTGTAATCGAGGACTGACAACATTTATTATAATGTTTTGCACTGTGGTTGGGTGCACATGATGGTTTACTGGATCCAATTTATTCCTCACTCCCCTCCAACCTTCGTAAAATAGTACTAAAAGCTAAGGAGAATGGCGGCAACTAGTAGAAGTGGGAGACTGTTATTGACTCATGAATAGTTACAGTAGAGAGTCGGTGATGCTATTTTGTATAGGGAGATTTTGAGATGCTGCTTGAACAAGGTGGCTGAAAGAGGAAGAGGTGTTGAGTGAATAAAGGCTTCCCAAGAGAGATCTTGGAGGTGCTGTGCTTGGAAAGCAGTTCTAAATGAGAATACTAGTGGATCAACATAGAAGTATGTGACACAAGATGTGCGGATGTAAAGTTTAACAATTAGCTAGTGAACCTGGGCCATTATCTGGGTACTTTTGTCTTTTTTGGTTAACCACATGTGACACTTTCCCTGCCATGTTTTGTTAACTATGGTACTCTAGTTTTAACACTAAAGCAAAGATCTGGGAATTGAAACCAATTCTGGCCATTTCTTGTATCCAATCAAGTGCCAAGATACAGCATAGCACAAACGAATCTACCAAGCAGACACTTTGCTTCATTAGCAATGGTTTGGCAACCTCTGAAGTGGGAGCCTGTTAAGCCAATTGTTCTGCACTCCCTACTGTTTCTATGCTGTAGCCTTGCCACTTGACTGGATGCAATAAATTGCTGGGAATTGTTTCAGTGCCCATTCTTCACACTGAGATTGAATCAGAACACCTGATGTGCATGCTTGTTCAAGGTCCATGGATAAAAATATTAGAGGCAGAGGATCGGCAAGACTGCAAGGGAACTGGTATTGATTAAGAGGAAATAAATATGGCAGCCTCTGTATCCCTCTAACTTCAAGCGTCCTTTAATTTTTCCCATGGCAAAAAAAAACACTACCTGGGCTACCTCTGTCACACACAGATTCACACCTTGATTCCCAGCGGGGGCATAACTAAAATCATGGGGCTCCCCAGCATAACTTTGGGGCCCCCCAATATTCACACCCTTTCTCTTACTTCCCCTTGTGACCCTCACAGCCTGGGAACCCATCTTGCAAGGTTCACAAAACATGTGTAACAATCAGGATTTTCACACCTATAACAAGTGTAGCCACAAAAACACCTGGCCTGGAGAATGCTTTATTAGACGGAGGGAAGGTTAGCAGTGTGGCCCCCTTACAGTTCTGCCCCCCCCCCTGCAGTTGCAGAGGCTGCACTCCTCTAGTTACACCTCTAGTTCCCAGTTTCTTTCCTCTAATAATCGCTATTAGTCTAGACTAACCCTACCTCATGCAATGAAATAATATTTTTTTGAATACAACAAAAAAAGGAGGTTCTGAAATCACTGATGAGCCTACAGAACTTCTTCATCCTCCCTTAGTTTCTATTCCACACTTTTCCTTTCATCTCATTCCCTTCCTCCCTCTCTCCTATCAATGTCCCTCCGTGGCATATTGTGCCATAATTAGAGTTTTAGGAGAGAAGATTAAACCGCTCTGCCCAATACAAATATATATTACCTTGAGTTAATTGCAGCTTGCGGTTTTGGTTTAATAGATGACTGCACACCTTTCATTTTAAGATATGACGGAGTGAAACTCCCAGCAAAACCGTCCTGAATCATATTTTAAATATTTAAACCCCACAAACGTTCCCAGAAAATCTATTTAAGGTTGGTGACATTAGCGATGCTTTTTAAAGCCTAGACGGCAGCTTATTATGAACACACTGGGAAGGAGTACAAGCCTTGAAACTTTATTTTCTTTAATGAGCCTGCAAGTGCATGTTGCCCTGAAGGGTTTTGTTCATTAAAGATGTAGCTGTAAGGATATTGTCTCATTAATTATCTGGTTTTAATTACACTGTTACACATTTAATCCATATATTTCAGAGTTTATACTGTAGATGGCCCTCTTCAGTTCAGTGCCGTGAAAATGGACATTTCTAAATGTTACACTTGAAATGCCCTTTTTACATTTATTTTAATTTAAATTTCTGAAAACTGTACATCAAAACCTGCATTTTAATATTCTGATTTTTTTTTTCAATTTTCCTTCCTCCAATTAAAGAAATAGAATAAATGTCAGAAGTAGCAGATATGTGTACATTTAAAAGTAGCAGAAGGGCGCGGACTTTGCCGGTAAAATATCTTTAGTCCTCCCTTTATCAATGCTTAAAGGATACCCGAGGTGACATGTGACAAGATGAGATAGACATGGGTATGTACAGTGCCTAGCACACAAATAACTATGCTGTGTTCCTTTTTTTCTTTCTCTGCCTGAAAGAGTTAAATATCAGGTATGTAAGTGGCTGACTCAGTCCCGACTCAGACATGAAGTGACTACAGCGTGACCCTCACTGATAAGAAATTCCAACTATAAAACACTTTCCTAGCAGAAAATGGCTTCTGAGGGCAGGAAAGAGATAAAAAGGGTCAATAGTCCATACATTTTAGTTCTGGCATACTTTAATGAATGTGTCATTGAGCAAAAATAATTAAACAGTTAACACTTAAAAATTAGATTTAACTACTTGAAGACCGCCCCACGCCAATGGGCGTGGTCGCGGTGGCAGCCCCAGGACCGCCTAACACCAATTGGCGTCAGGTCCTGGAGCCGGGTACTGAAGGAGATCACGCGCAGTGTGCGCGCACATCTCCTTCTTGGGGGGCGGAGCTCCGCACCCTCTTCAGTCTCCGAGCGGCTATTGCCGCTCGGGAGACTGTTAGACTGCGTGATCGCCATCTGTTTACATAGTTCAGCGCTGTGATCAGCAGCAGAGCTGTACTGGAGCCAGCCATGTGACACAGCTGTCCCTCTGGGACACAAAAGAACGATCGGCAGTGATAGGCTGGCTGGGGGAGGGAGGCTGGGATTTTTTAACAAAAATACGACTATAAATATTTACAATAAAACAACTGGGGGGCGATCAGACCCCACCAACAGAGAGCTCTGTTGGTGGGGAGAAAAGGGGGGTGAATCACTAGTTTGCTGTGTTGTGCGGCCCTGCAGCTTGGCCTTAAGGCTGCAGTGGCCTTTTTAGTAAAAAATAGCCGGGTCTTTAGGGGGGTTTAGCACTGTGGTCCTGAAGCGGTTAAACATAAAATAAACTGTGGAATATCTTAAAGTCATTTTTAGGCGAAGGAAAATAGATACAATTGTTTATTTCATTCGTTTATTTTCGCTTCGGATGTCCTTTAACCCTAACCAACTCCCCCAACTGATGCCTAAACCTATCTGATCCCCCCCCAACCGATGCCTAACCCAAGCCCCCAACTGATGCCTAACCCTAACTGATCCCCTCAACCGATGCCAAACCCATTCCCAAACTGATGCCTAATTCTAGAGAGTTATTGATCGAAAGGCTGTTCGGGGCTGCAAATTATGAGAATCTGGCATACTAGCTCTTTAACTGGAAAAGAAAAACATCAAAAATATTTTTACCAAATTTATAAGGATTTTTATCACAGTCAGAATGTTAAAATGCAGCTTTTGATTTGCAGTTTCAGGAACTAAAATTAATATTAAAATAAATGTAAAGAGTAACATTTAGAAATGTCAATTTTCACGGCACTGAACTGAAAAGGACAATCTACATTATAAACTTGAAATATATTTATTAAATGTGTAACAGTTCCCTCCCCAATTGAGGCCTAACCCATCCCCCCAACCAATGCCTAACCCAACCGACCCCCCTGCTGCACCACAACTAAAGTTGACAGGAATTAAGGCGTTTCTTTTTAAACGGATACTGAAGGGGGGGGGGAGGGGCGAAATGAGTTGAACTTACCCGGGGCTTCTAATGGTCCCCGCAGACACTCACTGATGCTCCGACCCCACCTCCGGTTTACTTCTGAAATTTCAGACTTTAAAGTCTGAAAACCACTGTGCCTGCGTTGCCGTGTCCTCACTCCCACTGACGTCACCAGGAGTGTTTAGCACAAGCCCAGTATGGTCTGTGCCTGCTGTGCAGTACGCTCCTGGTCACATCAGCGGGAACGAGGACACGGTAAAGCAGGCGCAGTGGTTTTCAGACTTTAAAGTCTGAAATTCCAGAAGTGAACTGGAGGCGGGGCTGGAGCATCGGTGAATGGCTGCGCGGGCACAGGATGTCTGCGGGGACCATTAGAAGCCCCGGGTAAGTTCAACTCATTTTCCCCCGACCCCCCTACAGTATTCCTTTAAGTTTGGGCAAGGTCCCTCTGTGTTCCCCGACTTCCTCTAGTTGGAGGTGTAACTATACGAAGAGCAGCCCCCCTGACTGTAGGGGGCCACACATTCTTACTCTACTTCCTGCCGATACAGGGGCTGCTTATCCAGAGAAAGTTTTGTTTTGGGTGGTAGCAGGGCCGGGCCGAGGCAGAGGCTGGAGAGGCTCGAGCCTCAGGGTGCAGTGTAGGAGGGGGCACACAATTCATTCAGCTGTTATTCCCCATTGTGTTTGAAGCAGAAATAAATAAGAAAAGGGCATACATAGCAGAGACTGCAAGAAAGATAACTAGATATCAAAGTGTTGGGGAGGTTGGGGAACCTGGGGCACCTCTTAGTCTAATAGTACCAATGAGTGTGTGATGAGGACCTTGTCCCAGCTCTGGGTGGTGCAGTGATGGTGGTCACACTTGTTATTTAGCATTCCTAGAAGATGGTCCTTATGTTTGTGGGGGTCACCATGTGGGAAGGAGTTGTGAATGTTAGGGTGGAATTATTTTGTTGTGGAGTCCAATAATTTGTAGCTATTCCTCTGGTTCCACAGTGGTGGAGTATCGGCTTCAACCCAATAGAACTTGTTTCTAGATTGGCCCTCGTCTTTGACAGTAAGGCTAGGTTCCCTGTGGTGCGGCATAACAGCTGCTTTTGTAACATGGCTCCTGGCTTTCACAGTGCGGTGGGTGCTTTGCGTTGTTCAGGTGTGCAGCATCTTAATGCACTGTCTGCAGTGGGTTTCTGTAAAACACGCAATTTACCTACCTAACGACCGTGTCATGCCAATGGGCGTGAACGTGGCGGCAGCCCCAGGACCGCCTAACGCCAATTGGCGTCAGGTCCTGGAGACGGCTACTGAAGGAGGTTGCGTGTGCGAATGCGCACACATCTCCGGTTTGGGAGACGGAGCTCCGCCCTGCTTCAGTCTCCAAGTGGCCTCTCGGGAGACTGTTAGACGGCGTAATCGCCATCTATTTACACAGTACAGCGCTGCGATCTGCGACTTGGGGGACAAGAGAGCGATTGGTAGTCATAGTTAGAAGCCTATGACAGCCAATTGCCATGATTGGCTGGCGGGGGGTGGGCGGGAGGGAGAGGGAAAATAAATAAATAAAAAATAGACATTTTTAATAAAAATAAATAGAAATAAATATTTGTTAAAAGAACAAACAACTGGTGGGCGATCAGACCCCACCAACAGAGAGCTCTGCTGGTGGGGAGAAAGGGGGGGGGGGGGGAATCTCTGGAATAATGCGCAGCCCATCACTAGGTGTGATCCATCACGGTGGGGATCACATATGTAGATTTTTAAAGCTGAGCTTTCTAGAATTAGCTTTCTTAGAATGAGCTTGACAAAGGCGTGTATACTCCGAAACGCGTTGCGAAGTTACTGCATCCAGTGACCAGAGGATAGGCTCCCGGTGTCCATTCAACATCCAGGACCACCCCCGCTGCTGGCCACAGAGGAGGAACAGGTTGCCATCCAAGGTCTTTGTTCTGAGGTGTTTACCCATGATATGCCTGATGTTTTTTACAATTTTGTAAGTGTTTTTAACCCTTGCGTGGTATCCAATTAAAAGGTTTAATACACTACGGAGCGCTCCTCCCTTTTCTATTTTTCTTTTTTGTACTAAAGTCACACCCTCCAGCCGGGGCGGAGGAGCAGCTAGTGGCAGTATTAAGAATAACCAGAAGTGTTGACAGAAGTTACTCTAAAAATACCACCTCCAGAAATACACATGAGCGCAATTCCCGCAGGTTCAGAGCACTCATGAGAAAACACACTCTATTAGATTTATGGAGAATTGCCAATCCTAAATCCATTGAATATACTTTTTTCTCACCACCCCATGCTTCCCACTCTCGGCTGGACTACTTTTTTGCCAACTCGTCACTATTGCCCCTACTAGACAAATCAGAAATACTACCAATGGCCTGGTCAGACCACCAAAGCGTTACCTTGCAATTGAATTGGCTACACAGACCCCACAAACCTCTACATTGGAGACTCAATGAATCCCTACTACGAGACAAATCTTTTACTGAGGGACTAAGTGAGGAATTGCGTTCATTTTTTAACACAAACACTGGTACGGTATCGTCCTCTGGAATTCTATGGGAATCCCATAAGGCATTTATACGGGGATTATTTATTGCTGAGGGCTCCAGGCGGAAAAGACTTTCCTCTCAAAAACTCCTTACCCTTCACTCTGCCCTGACTAAGGCACAATCATCTTACAAAATGGCCCCCACACAGGAACACTACATCACAATGCAGAATTTAAAACAAGAAATTCGGTCACTACAAGTTCTCCAACTTGAAAAAAGTTTAAGATGGTCCAGGCAACTTTTCTTTGAGAGGGGGAACAAACCACACACTATATTAGCTCGAAAGTTAAACCCCAAATCATCCCAACAAATGGTTTATTCCATGAAAGACGTTGAGGGCACAACCCACTATGACCCACAAAAAATCGCCCACATTTTTGTAGACTATTACTCTGTTATATAACTTACCAGACCTATCCAATAATCCCCTCTTTTCCCAAAGACTAGACACATTCCTCTCCCAACTAAATCTTCCAACCCTCTCAGAGACCCAAATTGCACAGCTTAATGCCCCCATTTCGGAAAACGAAATCATAGAAGTACTAAAATCTCTCCCCTCCTCCAAGAGCCCTGGTCCTGATGGCCTTCCTTATTCCTATTATAAAACTTTTAAGTCCGTGCTAGTCCCACAACTAGTCAAAATAGCAAATAAGATACTCCAGGGCGAACAACCGCCCCCTACCATGTTAGCCTCCTTATTAACAGTGATTCCTAAGGAAGGGAAGGATCCCCAATTACCCCAAAGCTATCAACCTATCTCCCTCCTCAATTCAGACCTGAAAATCATAACAAAGGCTATGGCCAACCGCCTAAACCCCATCTTAACCACATTGATCAATAATGACCAAGTAGGCTTTATTCTAGGACGACAAGCCGGAGACAACACCAGGAAAGCCATAAACCTTATTTCGCTTATGAGTCAAAGTGGCAGGCCTTCTCTGCTCCTAAGTTTGGATGCAGAGAAGGCCTTCGATAGACTTTCTTGGCCTTATTTATTCCGGGTACTAGAGCACCAAGGTTTCAAGGGACCCTTCCTTTCCCTGCTTAAATTCTTATATTCAACCCCATCCACTTTAATTAAACTCCCCCTTGCACCCACGCGACCCCTACTGATACGAAATGGCACTCGACAAGGGTGCCCCCTCTCCCCCTTATTATTTGCCATCAGCATTGAACCCTTAGCATCAGCAATTAGACTAAATCCGAACATACACGGTGTCCGTCAAGGAAAGCATGAACATAAGATATCTCTATTTGCTGATGACGTCCTACTTACACTTACACAACCCCTCATCTCTCTACCGGCACTACACTCTACTATACAAGAATACGAATCCCTCTCAGGCTTTAAATTGAATCAGGACAAAACAGAAGCACTGCCCATCAAAATACCCCCAATCCTCATGGCCTCCCTAAAAGCCCACTACCCTTATAGATGGAAAACTCACGCCCTAAAATATCTAGGGATCTACCTCACACCTACATACTCCTCCTTATATAAACAAAACTACCCTTCACTGATACAAACTATCCTCCAAGACCTCCATAAATGGACTGCCTATAAAATATCCTGGATAGGGAGAATATATTCTCTAAAAATGAATATTCTCCCACGTCTCCTATATCTATTCGAAACCCTTCCAATACAGGTCCCCTCGGCTCAGCTGTCTAGGTTGCAATCTGAATTTTCCAAATTTATATGGAACCATAAACGCCCAAGGGTACATAAGACGATTCTCCTCTCTCCACGAGAATTGGGAGGCCTTGGAGTTCCCCATCTCAAATTATATTATCAAGCTGCCCACCTCAGACAGCTGACCGAGTGGACTACTCCTAGAGTCTACACTAAGTGGGGCCTAATAGAAGCCACAAATATCCTCCCAATCTCTTTGGCTTCCCTTATTTGGGCACCACCCCAACCAAAACCCTCTCTGACTAATACTTTACCCACTATTTCCTTTACCATCCGCATATGGAGGACCGCAGCACCTACTGCTCACCTTCAATCCACCCTCTCACCACTATTACCAATACTTGGGAACTCGTCTTTTCAGCCTGGAAC